>NC_056730.1:1090522134-1090694634 GCF_019279795.1 Protopterus annectens | reverse complement strand
AGTTGCCTCCAACTCCTCTAGGTTATCTGATTTGGACATGGATAGGGTGGTTCAGAGGCTCCTTCAGTCGCCGGTGTTAGCCAAATTGTTTTCGGCTCTGACCCAGTTGGCTCCGAAGCCTATTCCCTTGCCAGTACCGATGATTCCTCCTCCGAGCATTGTGTCATCGGAGCCGGAGTGTTCGGCGCCGAATGATGTCCTTACACCAGCTCTGGTAGCCCTGCTGGGTTCATCGGAGCCGTGGTCGGCTCCAACCATTTCGGTTTCGGCACTCGGGTTTCCTCGGTCAGGCCCGAGTTGGATACATCGGGACTTCTGTCGGCCCCGAGTCTCTCTCGGCACTTCGACTAGGGGAATCCCAACTCCGGTCGTGGTCTCGGAGACAGGTCAGTCCTCAGATTCGGGAGGACCTGCCTTTGAGGCCATGAGGAGCGCACTGGCCAGGTTATCAGTGACATCGCTTGGGTCGGCCACTCTGTCCCCATACACCCCAACTAGAGCCTCTGACGCCCCCCCTATCAGTGGACAGTGGAGTCCGAAGGCCTGTGGACACCCCCATGAGTGGTCCCCAGCTTTCTGAGGGTCCCTCAGAGTCTGTGCCTGAGGAGCCTCCCAGGAAGAAGTTGTGCAAGAGGAAGCACATAGAGTCCCAAGACGAGTCCATCACCTCGGATACCGACCTCGAGGATGCAGAGGGGCCCCCTAAGTCATCCTCTGATGATGTCTCCTTCTCCGACATCCTGGAGATTTTGAGGCAGAGAGGTGACTGGCCTTCCAAGCCCCCCTCTGAGGAGGAGTCTGTATTCCTCAAGGCCTTCGGAGCTCAACCTTCCACCTCCTGGGTGTCTCCACCCTTCGACGAGCTATTAGACCTGATTTGTCAAAGGGTGTGGGAGCATCCTGATTCCATGGAACCAGTTCCCAGTCGTCCTAATAAGTTCCTGTCTGCTCCCCTGGGGAAAGAGTTTTTGACAAAAGGGGTCCCTGTAGATGCCATGGTGGTGGCGTCAGCCACTCAGCAAGAAGTTGCAGAGGCTTCTTCCTCCATCCATCCTCCTAACAAGGCGTCCAGGAGTATGTATCGCTATGGGAAGCATACCCTGTCTTCAGTGACCTTTACACTGCAGTCTCTGAACTACCTTTGTCACTTTACTCGGCTCCAAAGAGATCTCCTCAAAGAGTTGGGAGATACCTTGATGGGTAACATGCCTGAGGTGGTAGCACATACTGTTAATGCCCAGTTGTCTACCCTTGGTTCGATTGTAAACGCATCCATGAGGCTCATATCCTATGCAGCCGAAGGGGCGAGTAGGGCAGCTAGCTCATGTCTGGCTCTTAGGAGACAAGCCTGGATGCACCTATGTCATTTCGCTGAGGCCTTTAAGTCTTCCTTCATTGATGCCCCATTCGATGGGCCCTCTCTTGTTGGACCCAAAGTGAAAGAGACTCTCACCAGATGTGAACAGGAGGGTAAGACTTTATCTGCCATAGGGGCCCGTTTTTCTCTTCCCTCTAGGCCTTATCCCAAGGCTCAGAGAGGAGGGAAGATGTGGTTCAAGAAATCACAAAAGTCTTTCCCAGCCACTCATGGTGAGCCCCCCTCCAGAGGCAGAGGTGGGGGGAATTATTCTGGAAGACGCCGTCCTAGGGGCAGAGGAGGCCCCCGCAATCTGGGAGACCACAACTCCTTTCGCGGATCTTCCTATCAGCATCCCTGAGGGATTGCCCAACTGTGCTGCTCCGGAGCCAGTCGGGGGTCGTTTTTTGAGGCATCTTCAAGTCTGGGAGAGCATCACTCAGGATGAATGGGTGCTTCGAATAATCACCGGAGGTTACACCATTCCCTTTGTTTCACCTTCTCCCTTAATCAAAAAAAATCCCGGACGTTCCACCCAGTCAAAGGGATCAAATAGCGCTAGAAATATCAAAGCTGCTAAGAAAAGGAGTCATCCAACCAGTCCCCTCAGACCAGATCGGATCAGGAACTTACTCAAGACTCTTTTTGGTGCCGAAAAAAACAGGGGACCTGAGACCCATCCTGGATCTCAGCCAATTGAATCACTACGTCCTGAAATCCAAATTCCGAATGGTCACTCTTCAATCCATGTTCCCATTGTTGGGAGAGGGAGTATGGATGTGCTCCATCAACCTCAAGGATGCCTATTATCACATCAAGATAAACAAGGCATCCAGGAATCATCTACGCTTCCGGTTGGGAGCCAGTCTTTTCCAGTTCCGAGCCCTGCCCTTTGGTCTCACCACAGCCCCCAGGGTGTTTACCAAGTGCTTGACAGTGGTGACAGCTCACCTGAGACGTCTAGGATTCCAGGTGTTTCCTTACTTGGACGATTGGCTCCTTACCGCCCCCACCAGGCATCTTCTCATCTAAGCCAGAGAGGCTGTTATAAACCTTTGTCAAAGGTTAGGAATTACACTAAACTGGGAAAAATCTGCCTTGCTGCCCTCACAGAGTGTTGTTTTTATAGGCGCAGAGTTAAATTCAGTCCTAATGAGGGCTTTTCTACCTCAAGAAAGGATAACAGTGCTGCAATCTCAAGTTCAGGCTCTATTGCCCCGGAAGAAGCTCCAAGCCAGATTAGTTCTTCAGTTATTGGGGTCCATGGCGGCGACCGTCATGCTAGTACCCTTAGCCAGGCTACACATGCAGATCATTCAGTGGCTTCTTTCAGTCCAGTGGTCCTATCAGAAATTACCTCTCTCCCACCCGATTCTCCTCACAGAGCATTGCAGGCAGGATCTCCGTTGGTGGCTATGTCCCTCCAACCTGGACAAGGGGAGGAATCTAGTCCCCCTCTCTCCTGCTGCCACAGTGACCACGGACGCTTCCCAGATAGGGTGGGGGGGGCATTATCTGGGCAGAACAGTCCAAGGCACTTGGCAGAATTACGAGGTACATTTACACATCAATGTCCTAGAGATGAGAGCAGTGCTGTTAGCATTGCAAGCACTTCACAGCTCCCTTCCCCGGGGAATGATTGCTATTCACTCAGACAGCATGTCATTTGTGTGGTACCTCAACAAGCAAGGAGGAACCAAGTCTTACCCACTTTGCAGAGAGGCCATGAGAGTGTGGAATTGGGCAGTGTCTTCCCAACGGTTTCTAGTGGCAATGCACATTCCGGGAAAATCCAACGTGATAGCAAACAGGCTAAGCAGAGCTATTCTGATGCCTTACGAGTGGTCCCTGAACAACCGAGTTGCGACTTGCATCTTCAACAAGTGGGGTCAGCCTTGCTGCGATCTCTTCACCAGCCCTCTCAATGCCAAATGCAGCAACTACTTCACTCTGATCCCCCCACAGTGGGAGTCACCCAGGGACTCTCTAGTCCACAATTGGCCTTCCGGTCTGCTCTATGCCTTTCCTCCATTTCCTCTGTTACCAAGAGTGATTCAGAAAGCCATTCACTTGGGAAGCAAGATGATTCTAATTGCTCCACACTGGCCCCGCCAGTTCTGGTTCCCCTTCCTTCAGCAGTTTACAGCGGACGGTCCTTGGACTCTGGATCCTGCACCAGACATTTTGACTCACATGTTGGGACAGTTCCACTCCCCCCTACAGTCCCTCAGGTTGACAGCTTGGCTGCTCCACTTCCATCAATAGTTAGATTTCATTCCCTTTCACCCGAGGTGGTACATATTCTTTCGTCGTCCCATAAGTCCTCCACCAGAAGAATTTACTCTAGCAAATGGAAGAGATTCTCCATCTGGGCTCAGTCATAAGGCCTGGACCCTTTCACAGCCCCTATATCGGCGGTCTTAGACTTTTTAGCTATGCTCTTCCGACAAGGCTCTGCTCCCTCAACCATTAAAGTGCAGCTGGCGGCCATTTCTAACTTCCATGTGTCCTATGAGCCCACCCTGATGGATCATAAACTTTGCAAGGCATTTTTGAAAGGAGCCTGGTTACTACGTCCTCCTGTGTCAACACCCGTCATGCCATGGGATTTAAATCTGGTATTGCAAGCCATCACTTCTCCTCCCTTTGAGCCAACTGCCACTTGCAAACTTAAATTCTTATCCTGGAAAACGGCCTTTTTAGTGGCCATCACTTCGGCTAGAAGAGTATCAGAACTCCAAGCATTGTCCATTAGGCCCCCGTATTTAATATTCCATAAGGACAGGGTTTCTTTGAGACTTAATCCGTCCTTTCTCCCAAAGGTGTCATCTACATTTAACCTCCACTAATCTATTGAGTTACCTGTGTTTTTCCCCAACTTCTCCAACAAGGCGGAGTTCAAATTTCATCAATTGGATGTGCATAGACAACTAAGATTCTATTTACACAGGACGAAACAATTAAGAAAATCTGATCAATTGTTTGTCTCTTTTTCGGAGAATAGAACGGGCAGCTCCGTTTCCAAGTGCACAATTTCCAGGTGGATTAAGGAGTGCATTTCCTTTGTTTACTCATCAGCAGGCAGAAATTTACCCTTCCCAGTTAAGGCTCATTCAACTAGGGCTGTCTCAACTTCAATAGCATATCATGCCAGGCTTTCTTTAGACGACATTTGTGCAGCGGCTACATGGGCTTCTCATCACACCTTTATTTCTCATTACAAGCTGGACGTGGCATCTAGAGGTCGGGCTTCCTTTGGTTCCACGGTTCTCAGGAGTATTTTCCTATGAGCCTCCCGGGCTAGAGGTGCTAGGGACGCTGTCACATCAGTAATGAATGTAGGCAAGATAGGACTACATAACATCAGTTAGTTATGTACTCACCATAACAATCGATGTATGTGGTCCATCTCGCCTACATTCTTACGTACCCTCCCACCTGCCCCCTTCCTGAAGGATTTGGAGGAAAATTGCTCTGAGACCCTTCAGAATCAGTTTATTCCCTTGTCCTGGTGGATGGTATTCCTCTTAGTGAGGTTGCTGTATGTGGAATGATTGTGATGTATGCAAACAAGATCTGGGGGTTTGGGAGAGGTGCATCCTGGGATACCTGTTAGCCCAGCCAATTAGAGACTTCGTGCCAGAAAATAGTCGGCCGAGTCGGAGCCGGTTATCGGCTCCGAACCCATCAGTAATGAATGTAGGCGAGATGGACCACATACATTGATCGTTATGGTGAGTACATAACTAACTGATACAGAGCTCTAAACAGGGACTGTCTGACATAGTCAAGATAGGTAGCAACCCTATCATCTGTAAACATTCTTATACGTACACATGCACATACAAAGCATAGTCTCCCTCCACTCCACTTAGTAGAAGTAGTCTTTTTTTCAATAATTATGGTTTTAGTTAAATTCTCTTTATTGAAGAAACATTTGGTGAATGTCACTTTAAATAAATGGCAGACTACTTGTAACATTACCTGAACTCAGTTATAAATAAAAACATAGAACATCTAACTATCTGCCTAAGAGGCAACTACAGTGTATTAAAGTAAAAAGCAAGATAACTCATGAGACAGTCTGGTTACATGGCATAGAGCACTAAAGCCCTGCCTCTGACCCTGATGGCCTGTGTTTGAATAACGACCTAGTTACTAGAAGAGCCAATAGGGAGTGGGAATAGGTAACCAATGCTGGATCACCATTCCTGTGTAGGTGGAAAGGGAGGGGGAATGGTGGCCTGATTGACTGCTTGCCACCAGTAAACGGAGGCTTCCAGGCTGTAAGAACTGGAGTGAATATCTTTATCTTTTAATTACGTGGTGCTGTACTGGGCAAATACCAAATATCTCAGTTTTTCCTTTATGTGCCAAATCTTCTCGTATCTTTCAGAATAAAAGTCTTTACTCATTCGAGCTTTGATAAAGGAGGTTTATTATGTAGTAGCATCATACAGTGGAAGTAGATATAGTAATCCAACAAGAGCTGAACAAGACTTAACTGTCTGAAATAACAATGCTGATGAACTGAACCAAGCGATAGCTAAAGATTCCTCACATTTCTGTAGCTCTGAAGAATGAATTATATTGTGCTTTTTAACTCTGAACTCAGAATTGTTTTTTCATCTGTAATTGTAGAATTAAAACAAACTGCACTGTTTTCTGTAGTCTGTGAACTTTTACTGGCTTTTGAACATCTGAACTGCTGTTTATTTAAACTGACTTCTGTACTCAATTTCCTGACTATCCAAACTGAACAGATTTCTGTGTGGAAAATATCTCCCGTAATACTAAAACCCTGTAAATTTTCTACAAGTTCTATATGTCTCTTTAACCTTGGTTCCTAAGCCTTGTACCATATAAACAAGATCTGTTTTTGCACCAAATGTTCCACACACTGTGTTAGCAATTTTTTTCCTTATTATTGCTTTGACCTGAAAGTTATTTCACTGAGCTCATTTGTATCCTTCACTGAAAAATTCCTTTCTATTTAAACTGCACTTACTGAAACTGCATGTAAAATGTGAAATATAAAATTAAGCCATAGGTCTGCTTTAATATGGCTGCATTTCTAGGCCTATGCAAAGAGAAAGCCTGCTTTAATATGGCTGCATTTCTAGGCCTATGCAAAGAGAAAGCCTGCTTTAATATGGCTGCATTTCTAGGCCTATGCAAAGAGAATACTTTATTTATGTAGGATTTTTTCTGGAAAAACTATATTTATGTGAACCTACACTGGCAATTGAGATATAGTCAGGAATTGGGGACCTGTGCTTGGCACTCCTAAACTGGTGATGGCAGCTTGGCCTATATGTGTGAGAGAAAATGAATGAATTGGTGTGAGCATAGGAGGCCCTCTGGGTGATGTGAGTAGTCACATCAGTCACCGGCAGATGGAGATGGGGGCTAAACAGGAAATGTCTTCATAGCCAAGCTCATGAATGATATGGCTTCTAAGTATGGAGGAGTTCCATGTAGTTCTCCAGCCTGGAGAGAGTCCGTGCCCCATCTGAAACATGGATACTCCTGGTGTGGAAAGATGAAGCCAAATTCTCAGGTTGTTGGGTATAAAGACATCCTCCCTCAGCAGCAGGCAGATGCTTGGATGCGGGCATGGACACCAGCTTCTCTTTGGCTACTTGGTGGTAACTGAAGTCTCATTCAGTTGGTTTTTACTCAGGATAGGTAGGGCATTCTACATTGAGAATGAATTTTATACAAAAGAGGCTAAGCCTGGTCACATAACATAGAAAGGTAAAACCTTGACTGCACCCCAGATGATCCATCCCATTTGACTAGTGGCACAAGTGATGGAGAGACTGGATAGGGGAGGATGGAATTAAGTCTCGGATGCTGGCATATCCATCCTGGGACTTGGAATGAGGCAACTCAGTTTGCTGCACTGCTGAGGCCTGCTTGAATGCAAGTGTATTGACTAGAATGAGCAATGCATCTAGTGTGTCCAGGCTGCTCAGCAGTGCAGTATCAGATAGGGGTCTCGGCATGTGTTGTAGCATGCATGCACCCCTTGTAAGGTTGTACTTGTGAAGCATGCAAGCTATCTTTGGGGGAGGGAGGTAAGATAGTTCATAGGATCGTCTGGCTGCTACACTCCCTAACTCATGACTCTCATCTCGAAAGGGAATGAATGGAATGAAGATTATGCTCTCTGATCAGAATATTACTGGCTGGGGAAGACTATCCCTTGATCTAAAAGGAGAATGAATAGGCCATTTGCATTCATTAAGGGGGTTCCAGTGGGCCAGTCCTATGAACCCCCTAAGAAAGACCCATGGGAAATAGGGCTGATTGTCACCAGGCACAAAAGGAAGAAGCAATTTGAAAATAGTCAGACAAACAAACAAATAAATAAATAACTCGTGGGATCCCGACATATGAGAAAGTTCATTGAAGATGCAACAAGTGAATGACTGTACAGCAAAATTAATGACTAAAATAAATAAATGAGTGCACTAACGTAAGTAATGGGCTGAACTAGAACAGTGATTATATGCTTGCAGATGGATAAAGACGGAAGGAAAGATGAAACTGATTTACAGAAAGAAAATACATGCTACAGACTGAATACAATTCTTTCTGTACACCAGTATCTAATTATTTACTTAAAATGTCCTCTTTTCAGGAATGAAGATGTTAATGTTTGCAATTATACTAATTAGTTTTATTAAGAATTTACGATTTTAAGGCATCAGAGGCAACATCAGAGGAAATCAGATTGAGGAAGGAGGTTGGAGGAAAGAATTAATATTATGATTACTTATAGAACCACAGCTAGCAGTGGAAGATCCAGGAATTTGCAGGGGGGGGGGGGGCGCAGTCTGGTTAGTTGGTTTTGAATGGATGGGGAGCTTGTTACAGAGAAAGGGAATTCTCTGGGAAACATATATTTTGTCTCTCCAATATGTCCTATTTATATTGCAAACAAAATGTAGTTTTTTTTAATCTAGTAGTTGTGATGCTTTTTGTTTTTTGGATGTGCAAAAGATTCATCAAACAGAGTTCAGGGATGCCTTTGTTCAGTGACTGTACCTCTCAAATGTCCAGATTTTTGTAGAAAGCCCATATTTTTGTATTATATTTTTGGCCTGTTCCTCGAAATATTTGTGGTTTTCTTTCAAATCAGTTTGGACTGAATTCTGAGTTTCAGACTTCATATCCTAAAGAAACTGGATGGCAACACAAAATCTTGGGTGTATGTCATATATTTGAAATTCCAAAATGTCTTACACCATATGTTTGAACTTGGAATTTCGAAAATTAAAAACATCGAACGTTCAGAATAGCGAATTTTTTCCCAGGGAAGAAATTTGCTGTTCCGAGAAACATACACACAACACAAGCACACCAAAATAAATAAACCACACACACACAGTTAACAAAACCCAACCCCACACTAAACCACACATAAATTACTAACTATCCACTTACCTTAACCCTCACCCTAACCCTAAGGTCCCTAACTCTCGCACCACAGTGGAGGAAATAGCGAAGCCATGGAATGGCCCACCGAAATCTTGCCCTAGGTAAGATTTTGATGTTCCGGAGCTTTGCTATTTTCACCATTCGATATTTTGGGTTCAATGTTTTCACGTTCGGCATTTTACCTCTTCGGAATTTTGATATAGACTCCAAAATCTTTTATTCTGGAAACTTTCTAGGTTTATAAGCGTAATATTTAAAATGTATCCCTATCTTTGTGTTTCTTTTCCCTCATTATTTTTGGCTTTGTCCAGATTTCTTGTATTAAGAGGTTGAGAGGTATAACTGCAACCCTCAATGATTTGCCTGTATATGTAGATATAGATAGATATAATTATATCTATATATCTATGTATGTAGGCATGCATATATGTGTGTGTGTGTGTGTGTGTGTGTGTGTGTGTGTGTGTATGTATATATATATATATATATATATATGTATATATAATATAAATGTATATCTATATATATAGATATAGATATGCAGCTGTGTGTGTGTGTGTGTGTGTGTGTATATATATATATATATATATATATATAAAATCAGGGGCATTCTTCAAACTAAGGGACGGTTGTATGATTATTTATGTGTTTGTCCCCCATAGTGGGGTTAATTGGTTAACTAATGTGTAAAAGAGACACTTTTCCGTCCATTTTCAGAACTTTTACCAGTGATTTGTTGATGGGTTTGGCTACTGTTCTTGGGTGCAGCAGTACTTAATCTGTGAGTCACATCTGGTATTGCAGACAGAGTGTTTTCCTGTAATACGAGGACTGACCTACAAGTAGAACTGCAAGTCCACAAGGTCCACTGAGCTACAGCTCAACCTGCAGGACGTACTGCAAAGTGATGATTCACTGAATGCCCACCATGTTAAGAAAAGAGAGACCTTCATGTGGGATGGGAATACTAGCCCACCAGAGAAAATTAAATCTAATTTTATACAGCAGAAATGTGAACCATCTGCAGAGATGTTTGGGGATCATGGGACGGCTCGCAGTACATATCATGTGTATGCGCATGCCTTTCTCTCCTTCTCCAAACCCAGCTCTTGCCTGCAGTACCTAGTTCATACAGATGAAGCTGCCACTTCGCCAAGACATCCCATTGACTTGACGTCAGATTGGCAAGCTGACTTAATTTGATGTAACAAATGGGATTTGTCTTTTGGAATCTGGCACAGGATAGAATAGTATGCAGTAGCTTGAGTTTGACTGATGAGTGTAGTAGTGTATCATCATCTTCAGAAATCCATCTTGCCAAAATCATCACTGATTATTTCTGGATTTGTCCCTGATTCTTTTGATATTTGTCCCTAATTTTTTGAGAGCTATAATTTCTACCATTCAGCCAACTAATTTAGACTTGCCTGTTTTTCTTGCTCTATGTTGACTGAGATGATTTTCTACAATAACACTATTACATGAGCTTTTGTCATAAACAATCTTCTTCTTTTGGCTTTTCCCAGTTAGGAGTTGCCACAGTGGATCACATGTCCGCTCATGATTGGCAGTGGAGTTTTACAGTGTCGAGTTGCCAGCCCGGTGCCCAACCTTCCACAGAAGGCACACACACGCATTCATACCTAGGGTCAATTTAGAGTGTCCAATCAACCTACAGCATGTCTTTGGGATGTGGGAGGAAACCGGAGCACCCGGAGAAAAAACACGTGACAACAGGAAGGACATGAAGACTCCGCACAGAAGGCACCCCAGCCGAGGATCGAACCGGGGAACCTCTTGCTGTGAGGTGACAACGCTAACTGCTGCACCACCGTGGCCACCCTTTTGTCATAAACAATAACGTTTCTTAATGAAAATTGCCAAATTTGCACTTGATTAGCATTTCCAGATGATTAATACCCATTCAACCTCTGAACAAAACTGTACTAAGTCTAGCTGTTTTATTTCATTTACAGCACATATCCAGTAAAGCAATAACTGCACCATGAAAGTTGGAACTAATTTCTACATTGCACTCGCTTTGGCTAAAACTACAGTCGTATATATATTTTTAAACTATGTATAGTTCTGCACTGGATCATTTTATAGTACTATGGATATATTTGTTTCATATACTTGATTTGCTTTACCTGTGAGGTATGTAACTGACAGACACTAAGTGAAATAAAACCATATGATCATATTATACAGTAAAATAACAACACTGAATGATTCTACAATTACGAAAGAGCACACTACTAGGTAATAGTGCACTAAATTAAGTAATCTCTCAACTGTACTGCTTTGGCATCTTGCCCTACTGCAGAAAAAAAAATTCCCTTAGGGTCAAGACTGCTATGATCGGATAATCCCTTGCTCACACATGAATTGCAGCAGTTATCTGGAATTCTGAAACTTTAACCTAGTAAGCTCCGGACAAATACTATAGTTCAAAATTTGAAATTTTCTTTTTCTCACAAGGAATCCTGGATGGAAGCTGTCAGTGAAACGCTCTTAATTCAACTACAACGGGGATGCAGTTGGAGGAGCAATTGAGGATCACCATATAGATCACCTGACTGCAACCTCCAATTGCATCTCTGATGCACCTTTCAGTGAAAATGTAAGTTGAAAACGAGAAATGTACCATTTTGGCTGTACATTTTCCCGTTTTCAACAAAACACAGTTCAGTGCATATTCTTTTCCATGGAATAACAGCTCAACTGTTTTAGTGAAACTTTCACTGAAACAGTAAAAAAATGTAAGTTGAAACCAGAAGATTTACCGGTTTGGCTGTACATTTTTCCGATTTCAACAAAGAACAGTGCTGTGCATTTTCTTTTCCAAGGATCAACAACTTTGGGGGTGGCATGCACCCCTGCTGCCATGCCTAAATCTGCCACTGCCTGAATGTGCCCATAAAGACTTAAAAAGTAAAAAAAAAAAGTATAAATTCATAGGCATTTAGAAGCCATGTAGCTGAAACACTGTATGTCCTTACGGGGCCATTTGAATATATAACATGTACCTTTATTACAGGAGGCTGAATATATTGCTCAGTGAAAACTTTAGCTTCGCTGGGTTTTTCTTGCAGTTTTTACTATACATTTTTTATATATATATATATATATATATATATATATATATATATATATATATATTTGCATATATCCCATGGGCCTCTGTTACAGGAGGTTTGGGAGGTCACTCTTTGAAAGTTCTAGCTTGGCTGGAGTTTTCATTTAGTTTTTTTTCTCATTGGTTTTTCAGTGTGACCTACTAACTCTTTGTTTTTATTTGTTTTAATTTGTTATTTGGGATATTTTGCAATCACCCTAATGAAAATGGACATCAGCCGGGTATAACAACCTCGTGTTTCTTAGACTTAGTCAAACACTCTGTTTATGCTATGCTGAAGAGGTCATAATAAGGCTGAAATATGAATATCCATAGCTAGTGGGGTTTGGCTTTATTGGCCTGAAATTGTCTCTTAAAATGACTTCAAACGCAAAAGTCATGGCCATTCAGAATTGCCATATAGCTGAAACACCTGATGTTCATAAGGGTCATTTGCATATATCCCATGGGCCTCTGTTACAGGAGGTTTGGGAGGTCACTCTTTGAAAGTTATAGCTTGGCTGGAGTTTTCATTGAGTTTTCTTTGTCATTGGTTTTTCAGTGTGACCTACTAACTCTTTGTTTTTATTTGTTTTAATATATATATATATATATATATATATATATATATATATATATACACACACACAGAGAGAGAGGGAGTATAACCTAGTACAGAGGAAATGTAGTTTTCCAGCCTTAAGGGTAGTACTACATGCTTTCCTTAAAGAAGAACAAATCAACCAAAAGGGAAAACTAGTTGTACATGAACCACTGCTCTTGATGTTGGCATACGAATTACTAAAACAGGCCATTGTCACAGCTTCTTATGTAAGATCCATGTCAAAGCTCAATTTGCATTCATGTTAAAAAATAAGAAAATAGGATTCAAGTTGGAATTGCTTGTTTAAACCATGATTTATTAAGTTAAAAAAAGATATAAGTGCTTTCTTTTTTTATTTTTTTTTTCAATAATCATTTTTTATTATTTTTCACAACCATATTACAAATTCACACATTATATACAATATATACAAAATGCTTCCATTGGTTAATTTCACATATATATCAACCTCATGTATTGATCAAAGGTACAGCACTAACAATCAAAAGGAAAATAATAATAAAAAAAAAAGTGCTTTCATCCTTGTCAGAGCTTGATATATATGTAAAATATGTAATTTTTAATCAGAAAATTTGTGGTGTTCTTTTCTTATGGTGATGGGAGTCCTTCAGAAACTCTCATGTGCATAGCCTGTATTAACCTACAGATGCTGGCAAAGTCCTGTTTCATGCTGTTCACTAATTTCTGCCAGTGTGGGGCAACCTATCTCTTGAATGAGGTGGGTAAAAAAGGAACATTGTTTGAAGTGTTGAGAATTTGGCCACTTGGGGGCAGACTAAGAATATCAGATGTAACTTTTTCAGAAAAGAGAGGGTGTAATCCTAGAAAGTGTTTATGGATTACTACGACAGAATGCTGAATGTTGCCTTGCATCAGACACAGTCTGTAGCAATTACAGTTTAAGATCAGTGCCACAAAATAAGAAGTATGAAACAACTAAGAAAAAACAAAACAGTCATTTACTACCAACCACTTCATTCATATATGCAGATGGAACAGTTATCCATCACTATGAAAAACACGATTTTGCCAGTATCTATAAATTAATACAGGCTCTGTGCATGATTGTTTCTGAAGGACTCTAACATTAATGAACTGTATTTAGAACTCAAAACCACAATGAATTGTATTTAGAAATGGAATGTGTAACTAAAATAAATACAGGCACAAAATTGTGGAGTCTTAAGTTATACTGTAAAGTGAAGCACATTTCTGTAGGATTGCCTCTTATCAGGGATTTTTCCAGATATTCAAGAATTCTTGGTCTCTATCAGGATCTGTGGGCCACTATTCATTGTCATTATAGTTACTGATTCAAAGAATTAAACAGTGCTACAGGGCAACAGAAAGGCACAGAAAATGGGCTATGCAGATGACGGGTATGATGATGTCCAAATGAAGAAGCGCTATTTAATGATAGTGCATAGCATAAACGTGCAGGTTGTTATCAAAGAAAGCTTGTCATAGGCATCAGGCATAACGTGGCACAGACAAACATGAGTTTAAAGGCAAAACGCACAACTGAAAGTTGTAGTATTGTAAGAGACAAAGTTGTAGAATTGGAAGGGACAAAATGCTTGGCACAATGATGGTTATTCAGCAGTGTGCATTTAGTAGTTATAAAGTTACTTAGAGATTCATAGATATTCCATGTGTCTTATGGCCATTCAGCCTTGCCAGTCCCTTTCATCTGGTTCTACCTTCTTTCTCAAGGACGGCCGTACTAGTCAATCGCAGCATAAATTTGTGGTTACCAATCCATCCATCTAGTTTGTGTTTAAAGGAAGATAGTGAGTTACTCTGGTTAACATGCAGAGGAAGTTTATTCCAGAGGTACTGGGTTACAAACCTGTCCCTCCACCGAGTTTTATCTATCTGTTGGTGAAATTGTAGGTCCCTGGTTTTAGAACTGGTAGAACAATATTGGGCTTAAACAGAAGATCCAGAAAAGTTGGGTCTTTAGTGACACAATAAGCAAGACAGAGTTCTTCCCTCAAAAGTTTATAAGACACTGAATAAAGGGATAGGGCTACCAGGCTGTCTTGATTGCTTAGGGAATTTAGGCCCTTCATCTTTTTGGTTAGAAACCTTTATGGCTAGCATTCTCACAGTGGTCATCAAAAATACTTGTATCACACAGTCTGACAGACTAACAGCTACTGGACTGCTTTTCCATAAGCAACCACATTAGATGGGCTTTGGATAACCTATATATCTCATAAATTGGAACTGGTGGAATGTGCAGACTTCTCATACCAGTGGATACCAATATATGTGTAGCTTGTTACCTTTGTAGCTACAGGAACTTTTCAGACAAAAGTAGGAACATGCTGAATATATCACAGCCATCAGCCTGCAGAATATTCAAGGTGTTCCTTGAGAAACTGTTGACACATATGGATAGGTGCATTTGTTTTTCCAACACAGCAGGGACAAAGGGTCTTGAGTGCCTTTAGCAAGAGTCTTCCCATCCATGGCATTCATTTTGTGGAACATTGTGACCCACATGCAGTCCCTTAGAAGCTAGTGGGTGTCCCCGCTCCCATACTTGTGTTGCCCATGGGTCCTGAGTGCTTGTATGTGATCTTTGTTCTTGGCAGGGCTGAACGTTTCTAGCCTGTGCATTGCCTTCCTTTGGAGGGCATGCATACATCTAGGAAGAGAGCTGTCCATATTAATAGACAGGTGATATATGGGTACAGTGAAGTAGCAATGCCACACACATATTGGACTGATTATTGAGCATAAAGCAGGGGTGGACGGGGATAGGTAAATGGCAGGCTCCATAGATATGCTGAACATTAGGGTATCCCATTGGTTAGCAAAGTATTTAGTGGTAGAGGCAGACTTGTGGAAAGATACAGCTGTGATGTGTAACACACAGGGGTCCACTGGGTAATATAGGGAATGGGAGCTTACCCGACAAGAGCTGTGTAGGGTGACGGGCACACAGGTGATACAGCGGACAGAGAGAGCATATCAGGAGTAATGTGTGAATGTCCCTAACAGGTGTACCCATGATGAACAAATGCAAAATGTGAATTTCAGGCAGAAGCAGGCAGTCCTTAGGTTGTTTGCAATTGTCGGTACAGGCCTGCAAATGTGGACAACTAATACAGAGATATATCAAGTACTGTTACCATTGCCTATTGCAAACAGAGGCACATAAGTATATGACAGTAGTATAATACAGACTAGGGCATACTGGAGGAGGAGATGATAGCAGTCGTGTTGTACTGGGTTGCCATCCTTAGGATACAATTGTAGGTAATTGGATACATAACCTGCACATTGTTCATCTGTAGGAGCATGTTGCAGGCAAGCACAGAATTAAACACTAGTGTTACCATACCTGAATAACTGTCAGCAATGGCTATTTGTAGGCTAATATTCACATGGCTATGGCGCTACTGTAATACCCCTTACTCACAGTACAGAAGACCACTGTGTAGTTCCTGTAGACTATCGCACTGAATTTCTGCTTCTCTGTTGTGAGATAGTGTTTCAAGATGCTAAGAAAGTCTGCTGATGCTTCCTTGCTGCTTGTTTCGATATCAGACATGGCAAATCATCTGTGAAAGTTGCTCATATATAGTAGTTTGCACTCTGTGTACGGTGACAAGACTAGATTTTGCCAGTGTCTATGAATCTCTATGTTTTACAGAAGTGCATCATTGACATAAGGTGCATAGATGTTTTGCCATTCATCACTGCCACCCTGTGCATACCCCTTAATGCAGGCAGGCTGTGCATCTGTATGTGTATGCATGTCACAGTACTTTGTGGCACTAATGTGCTTGGAAGATGATTCAAAGTTCTATGTAGGGCACACTTCTTTGGCTGTGATTTTGTATTGTTATAGATTTGTGGTGTTGGCCACCATTACTAGTGGCCCACAAAGATCCATGTCTGCTGTGTTGAAGAGAACAAAATAATGCTCTTTCTCTTACACAGCCAGTTTGGGGAAAGACTGTTGGGACCTTATGCAGGTCTGCTCTTTTAGGCAGACACCTAGTATGACCTGGCAGATCAACTGACCAGGGTGACCAGCATCCCTTATACCAATTAGTAGTGCAGGCACCAGTATGGTGACTTCCTTGGTCACCACCCTGAAGATATCTGGGCATGGGAAGCAGTACCATAGCTGCCTTTCTGTCTTTCACAGCTCTGATCCTAATAAAATTTATTTCCCCTTGACAGATCACAGGATATAACAGATTGGCTGCTCTGCATGGCTGTCAGTATATTTTATATGCTTTTGTTGGTAGTTATATTGTTGTAGCACTCTGTTGTTTTGTGGGGTTGGGTATATGGCAGTGCTCTTAGAGAATTATAGCTACCATTTCATGCTTCTATGTCATTCTCCTTACCCATGGTAGTGTGGCTACTTGTGGTCCATTGTACTTTCATGTGATAGTGTAGATTGGTGTCCTAGCTGTGGGCACCCTGTCCTGCTGCTGTTTCATTGAACATAAGCATGGTAGTATTGTATCTGTCTAGGACTGTGGCCACTAAGCCAGGCTTCTGCTTGCTCACATGTGTATATGGCATTATAGCTGTAGCTTTGCACTATAATATGCATCTCAGTCACACCTGTAAGTGATATCTACTTGTATATCTTTTTTGATTTCAGTACAGGAAGAGTGAGGGGAGAATGCAGTCGGCTGTCACAGGAGGCAGCAGAAGTTAATGATGCGATAAGGTTTAGCAGTGCCTGGTTTCTACACCTGATCAATGTATGATGTACCATTTATGGTTCCTCCTCACTAATGGTACCCTTTTCTTTACACCTCTATTCTACAGGCCATGATGGTCCTTCTGACATGCAGGCACATAGGATAAGTTGTGTGGAATTGCTGTGACAGGGAGTTTAGCCCATCCTAGGCCGGTAGCTCCACTTACCCTCTCCAGCTTAGCCAGAACAGGAGTATGTGGTAGAGATGGTGGCTGGCTGGATGATTGCAGGTTGGGTTGCAATGCATCACCCATCCTGCAACAGGTGTCAGACCTGCTGGACTGTCTAGCTGATACCATCAGGGGTGGATATGACCCATACCACTGGCCACCTAGACCCAGGACATCCATCTACTGAGTCCCGATAATGTCACTGTGGGGCTGTTAGCAGAAGGTGCACTGTTTATATCTCACCGTGTCATCAGCCATTTGTCTACCCTCCATCTGTTTGTGTGCTTCCCATATCTCTGCCCCTTGTACAGTCACATTTACCCCTGTTCATATGTGCTGTCGTGTGTGTGTGTGTGTGTGTGTGTGTGTGTGTGTGTGTGTGTGTGTGTGTGTGTGTGTGTGTGTGTGTGCATGTATTATTTCTGTTGACACACATCCTTCTTCATGCTCTTTTCTCCTTCTCTGTTACTATACATAAAACTGGCACATTTCACTGCAAACTGCAAAAAACATGTGCCCTACCTTTCCTCAATCCTTGCTTTACTTTACTGTGATCCCACTGTGTTTTCCTTTCCTTGCTATGTTCCTTTTACTAGTTTCTTATTTCTCCTTTTCATCTCTTTCAAGGAAACAGTTAAGGTATCCAGCTTGCTGGGCACCCATTGACTGATCATTCACACTGAAGCATGCAGCCACAGCCTGCCACTGATAGTAGTTAAATGTGCTAGCAGTTGTAGCTCGTATACATGTTTTCATTAGGTTTTACTAATAAGGTGTGAAACCGCTGCCTTGCTACTTTTCATATGCTCTAGGCTACATCTGCTTTGCTTATGGCATTTCCTGTCAGCGTATTTTACTGCCTTAAAATGCAGTTTTCTGCCTGCAATATATCCCTGCTTAGTATATTTATGTATGTTTTGCACCACAGTTTATACTATCTATGCAGTGCAAGCTGCCTGCCATCCAGAACCTGTCTCTGAATTTCAGCCTTGGTTTTGGTGAGTGTTTGCCAGGTATTTTGAGTCATTCTGAATTCTCACTTATTTCTTAAACTTTCAAGTTTATTTCAGATTCTCTCTTCAAAATATTATTTTGCTTGGTTTAAAAGGCAACCTGGGAGATATGAAATATGATCATTAGCTGCTAATCAGTTTAATAGGCTCAACACATGCATGTATATATATATATATATCAGAAGAAGCCCATAAAGCTGCAAGCATTTGAATCATACTTTCATAACATCAAAAGAAAAGGTCTATTTTCAAGATGTATGTGCTGTCTCCTGTAGCAGAAATACTTATATGCACACTTTTGGTATCAACATGTTGCAGTAGGTTTACTATCAAATGCTCAAAACTTACAACCTCGAACGGTGGTTTCCGCGACACATATCCGTGACTCATAAATATTAAGTAAGTCCGAAGGTCGACGCAGCAACATCGACAATGTTTTGTCGATATTAATGTTGGCGGCTGCCATTGCCAACCATGCTTCATGTCCCTGCCTTGTGTACATCCTTCTTAACGGACATACACATGAAGGTCAACATTCCGACTGTCGCTCCTACCATGTTCGAGGAGGAGCCTGTCATATGACTGAATTTCAACATTTTGATTGTAAACCATTGCAGTAAATAGTGCACAAGTATTTATTCATTCCCTCCTCCATTCTTCGTTTCCTTGTGGTTTAGTTTTGCAAAGTTTTGCTGGGTAATATTTCCAGCAAATATATTGGTTATGCAAAACAATAAAAATCCTATAAAGCAATGTTCAGCATGTGCAGTATATTGCTATATTTGTGTAACTGTTTTATTAAGTACAGTATTTCCTGTTTTTTCTAAATCTGCCACAGGTATGGCAAGTAACTATACAATGGAATCAGTGCACATTTAGTTACCAGAATGGGTAGAGTAAGGGGTGAAGGGCTTTCTGTCCAGTTTTTACCTCTTCTAAAGGTGGCAGTCTATTTATGACCATCTTCCATGAGACCTTTATGTGTTATATGTCTTGGGTGGAGTTAAGCAGGACAGAGTAAGAGACAAACTGAAAAATATATGTGTAAACAAATTGCATTATTTAGCAATGCCCACAGAACTATAACAAAAATGATATTTATTTACACTGATAGTTTACCCCATGACTGTGCTAAACCTAGTTGTTCATTGTTAAACTCTTTTGAACTACTGCTTTACTAAGTAAGTGAGTGAAAACATTTTGGGTAATATTTGCAAAGCTTCATTTGGAACACGTTAGTTTTATCCTTTTTTAAAAGGAAGGACAGTTTTGTCTTCATTTAGTCCCATTGTAAACCTCTGTTGTGTGTAGACAAATATCTGACTTACCGATTCACTAACTACTGGATATTATTATTGCACCAAAGTATTGAAAATATTTCACATCTTGTTACTAATAAACTGTACTCACAATAATAATATATAGTTCTTGTATACATGTACTTTATAAGTATTTCTGAACATATATACTCTGTGGTATTGCCACTCGGTGTTTCTTATAACACCCAGACTGTGGCTGACATAGGTCCATCAGGATCAGTCCCTACCCCAGTAAACAAGCATAAACAAACAAACAAATAAAATAAGATAAACAATGCTGCTGGAAACAGAACAATGACAAGAAGCAAAAGGGCTATAGTTTACAAATCTTAATGAGTGTATTCAGGTATAAGATATGAAAGGATTCACTGGATGTTGTTTGTTCTCAAACTAGCTTTAACTTACACAGGGAGATGTCAAGACAGAAGCATTATGCATGAGTATGAAAGTTTAGAAAATTAATTAAGATTATATCAGTACCGAATTGTTCTAATTTATTTTTCAATGTTTTGTGTGTAACCCTATCAAATGTTGAAGTTAAGTCTGTATAAATTACATCGCTTCACATTTTTTCTTTTATAGCTGCTATTATATTGTTACAGAACATCATATTGCAGGTGGTTATAGATCTATTTTCAACATATGCATGCTAATGTATGGTTTTGAGTTCCAGCCTTTCCACTTCTAATGGTAATTTATCCAAAATAACCTTCTCCATTATTTTTTCATAGGAAGGTAAACATATGAGTCTGCATGACTTTGAGTCTGTCCTGTTTACCTTTCCCTTAAAGATATGTTTAACAAATGCATGTTTCCAATCTTGAGGAATCTCCCTGTACTTAAATGACTTGATGAACAACAGATATAATGGTATTGTAAGCTCATGCCGAAATGTTGTCAGGTCATTATTTCTACCCCCTTTGCTTTGTTTGGGTCCAGGTTATGTAGTTCTTTTTCAATATAATTAATTATCTTGATCTTATGGAAATATATCCTCCTGATCCTGTATGTCTAGATCTGGATGCTAAATGTTTTTTTTATTATTATTATCATTTGACTTAAAAATTTTCTGTTTCAAAAATTGCCACATTTGTTCTGCAATTTTTATATTGAATGCATCACTCCAGTTTGTTTTACATAGTGACTGTTTTGCTTCTGTATAGTATGTTATTAATCGTCTGTGCATTGGTTTAGATTTCAGTTTGGCAGAATTATCTAACAGCAATTTAATGTTTATAACACAATGATCACTGCACACCAATTGTGGTAAAACTTGACATGAAGTAACAGTTGATCTGATGTTGTTAATCTTCACCTCATCCTTGATGGTGGGTTTGTTTCCGAACCCTCGGAACTGACTCGGCCATTTTTCCAGATCACGCTGTCCAAACTCTCGAGCCAGGCTCTACCCATAATGCTCCTCACAGAGATTATCTCAGATCTCGTTTGCGCTTTGCAGACCAGATGTGCTTTTTCTTATCTCTCAAACTTGGCAGTTATTGTAAGTGTTATTCAAATTTCTAACTTTCTTTTTCAATAGTTTATTGATAATTCTACCTGCTCTTTCTTCTACTGTATTTTCCTGTATTTTTTCTGTAATTTCTGATAATCGTTCACCTAACAGTAAAGCTCTACAGTTACCGTAGCTTTCTCTATATAACACCCTTTCAAGTATCCGGTTTACCATTGTTAGTATTTTCCCTTTTCTCCTTTCCTACCAAAAAAAAAAAAATGTTCTTTCTGTCTCATTTATTGTGATTATGGTGGACCAAAAACAATCCCCCCTAAATCTTCAAAGGGTGCCTCAGGATTTAAAAGATGCATAAAATGTGAAGGCAAAATGCCCAATTCTGATGGGCACATTTTGTGTTTATTGTTTGGGTAAAATTCATCTTCAAGAAAATTATGCGATTTGCATTGTTTCTCCTCTTGCACTTTAATGGAGAGGAAAAACAAACTTGTGCTGAAAGGCCTATTGAAATCATAGGTTCATAGGTTCATAGGTTCATAGATTGGTACTAGGCTATCAGCCCTAGGGCCTATACAAGCCTAGCCATAACAATTCCCTGGCTATTTCTTCCCACATTATTTACTTTCCTGGACCCCTGTCTAGCAGGGCAACTGACGTGATCCCTGGGGTGAATTTCCTTTCTCCCATCCAATCGTCAAGGTTCCTCTTGAAGAGGTCCAAAGAGGCACTCTGCTTGACATGTATGGGCAATCTATTCCAGAGTCTGGGGAGTCTCTGGGTCAGGAACCTATCCCTCCAGCATGTTTTGTTTATTGTGATGACAAGGTTTAGATCCCTGGAGCGTGTAGCTCTGACGGATTGGGATTTCTTTAAGTGTAGCATGTCCAACAGCTTCCTTTGACGAGGCCATTTCTGGTTCTAAGGAGAAGACTGGGGATGCAGGAACCTCTTCCCACAGTTCAAAGAAAAGATCTTCTTCGGTTCCAAGTTATTTGGAACCAAGTAAGAAAATAACAAAAATATCCTCGGCACCAAAGAGTTCTTCGGCTCTGGGAGACCTGACAAAAACCTCAAAATTGACTTTGGAGCGGACAGATGTTTCAGTATTGGTTCCAATGGAGCACTCTGTACCGAAGTCATCAGAAGTTCCCACACTCCCATGAACCACTTCCTCCCTAACTGTAGACTCCTTCAGAGACACCCCTTTTGTGGAGGTTAGACCATCTAGATCTCCTTCCACTTTATCGGTGAGGTCTACTAAAAGCTTATCTGAACAGGACATTATGAGGTTAGTGGATCAGCTTCTTGTGGCAAGAGGACTGCCTTTGGTACTGAGCCAGTCTGGCATCGAGACTATACATCCTTTGACACCTACCTACATTCCTCCTCCAATTCTACCAGAGCCTTTAGAGTCCTCAGTTCTGACAAACTTGGCTCTGACTGAGTCAGTTTCGATAGCATGTCTGTCTTCGGTTCCGACAACCGCCTTGAGTATCTCTGAGTCTTCTGCACCAGAGAACTCCTGGAGGTGGGACTCACTGGTTGGTTCTGAGATGTATGGTACCCTTTTGGTTCCATCTGAACCTTCCATGCCTCTCAGAGCGTCAGCCCTTGTAGTTCAGACTCAGACTCCTGGTATAGGGGTGGTCTTCTTAGTGTGGGGTGTGATCCCGGTTCCGAAGCAGTCTTTTTCATTTCCAGGCTCCCACCCCTCTATGGGGGGACCTGCTTTCCGTATTATGGAGAAGGCTTTATCCATTGGGGATTCTCGGTCCTTGCTTTCCATGTCGGGACAGATTTCTTCCCCGTCCTCTCAACCAGAGCTACCACTAACCTCATCCCCCAGACAGAGGGCACAAAAGTCCCAGGTGACTCTCACCTTGGTGGTCTCCTCTTCGGAAACTTCCCCAGAACACCCCCCAGAGCAAGTCATTACGAAGAAGCGTAAGAGGAACACATCGACTCCCCAGAATAGTCTTACACTGAATATACTGACTTTGATGAAGGGAAAGGCTCCCCTAGGTCACCCCTGAAGATGTTTCCTTCAGGGACTTCATTGAAATCCTTAAACTGAGAGGTGGCTGGTCGTCCACCCGGCCTTCCTCAGAGGTGTTAGTATACCTGGAGGTTTTTTGCGCCCACCCCTCCACTACTTTGATTTGTCTGCTCGCTGACGATCTCGTCAAACTGATTGCTCAGCGGGCATGGAAGATACCCAACACCATAGACCCGATCTCAAAGAGGCCAGATCATGTATTGTCTGCACCTAAAGAGGAACCATATTGGTCAAAAGGAATCCCTGTTGATGCCATGGTGGTAGCAGCAGCCACCAAGAGAGAAGTCGCAGAAGAGAGTCATAGTATCCATCCTCCTAACAAGAAGTTTAGGATGTTGGATAGATTCAGGAAGCATGTTTATGCTTCAACAACCTTTGCTCTGAGGTCCTTGAATTATATGGCACACTTTACCAGATTACAAAGAGATTTGATTAAAGCGCTTTCAAATAATCTGTCAGGTGCAATAGCTGAGGAGGTTCACAATACCATTTCCTCCCAACTTGCAATCCTAGAATCTATCTCCAGTTCGTCCATGAGACTCATAGCACATGCAGCTGAAGGGATACCCAGAGTTGTGGGTTCCAGTATAGCCATCAGAAGGCACTCTTGGATGTGATTATGCGACTTTGCGGAGCCATTCAAAGTGTCATTTGTCAATGCTCCCTTTGAAGGATCAACCCTTTTCGGCCAAAAGTTAAAGAAGCTCTAGTCAGAAGGGAGCAGGATGGTAAAACCCTATCTGCCATAGGCATACATTTCTCCACCCCTCAGCAACCTTACTCAATGAATCAGAGGAGTGGAAGACTATGGTTTAAGAAACCCAAAGGGCCTTTCTACGACTCATGAGGCAAGGATTTCCCCCGGGGCAGAGAAGAAAACAATGGAAGACACCGTCCTAGAGGCAGGAATGCACCACAGAATCAGGGGTCCAGAGAATCTTTCTCTGGCACTTCCTATCAGCATCCCTGAATTGATGCCCAATTGCTCTCCTCTGGAGTCAGTCGGGGGACTATTATCCCTGCATCTACCAGCCTGGCAATTAATAACTTCAGACAAATGGGTGCATGGAATAATATCCAGAGGTTACCAGATCACATTATTTTCAACCTCAAACAACAGGAAAAAACTCCCAGATGTTCCATCCAATCACAGGGAGGCACCAGTCTTAGAAATCTGAAAACTGCTAAAAAAAGTCTTATCCAATAAGTCCTACCAGACCAAGGAGGATCTGGAATGTACTCAAGGATTATTTTTAGTGCCAAAGAAAACCGGGTACTGGAGACCCATTTTGGATCTCAGCCGATTCAACAAATCGGTCCACCAAACCAAGTTATGGATGGTCTCGGTACAAGCCATACTTCCTTTCTTGGAAAAAGGCAACTAGATGTGCTCTATAGACCTCAAGGATGCTTATTACCACATAAAGATGGACAAAAGCTCCAGAAGGTTTCTACACTTCCTGCTAGAAGCCAGTCATTATCAGTTCAGAGCACTACTCTTTGGACTCTCCACAGCCCCCAGGGTGTTTACCAGATGCATGGCAGTGGTTGCAGCACACCTCAGACTGCAGGGATTTTGGGTCTTTCCATACCTCGGCAACTGGCTCCTCACTGCTACCACCAGGTGTCACTTAGAACAGGAAAGAGACTACACCATGTCTTTCTGCACATCTCTAGCATTTTTGTAAATCTCGACAAATCCAACCTGCAGCCTTCTCAGCAACTAGATTTCATAGGTGCTCATCTAAATACTGTCACAGGAATAGCTTCCCTTCCTCCAGAGAGACTACTAAGCATCAGGGCTCTAGTCAGACAGATCCTTCAAAGCAACAGAGTCCCAGCAAGATTGATACTTCAAACCTTATTTTCAATGGCTGCCTCAATTACTGTAGTTCCTCTAGCAAGGTTTCACATGCGAATACTACAATGGTTACTAGCAACCCAATGGTCTCTAATTTACCAACTAATGTCTTACTAAATCTTAATGACCAGTCATTGCAAACAAGATCTCAAACGGTGGCTTCACTCCGATCAGATTCTTCTGGGCCGACCATTTATTCTTCCCCAACCCCAAGCCGTAGTGACCACAGATGCTTTCCAGATAGGGTGGGGGGGCATTATCTGGGGAAGACAGTTCAAGGCACATGGTCCCAACTAGAGGCCAACTTGCACATCAATGTTCTAGAGGTGAGGGCAGAGCTGTTAGCGTTGCAAGCATTCCAGGATACCCTCCCTCTAGGGACAGTTGCAATTCAAACAGACAATATGTCAGTAGTCTGGGCCATCAACAAACAAGGGGGAACCAAATCGTACCCACTATGTCGAGACGTACTCCGAGTATGACAGTGGGCGATTTCTTCCAGCTGCTTTCTGATAGGAATACACATTCTGGGAAGATCCAGTGTGATAGCAGACAAATTGAGCAGGACTATTCTCATGTCTCACGAGTAGTCTCTGAACCCTGTAGTGGCAGACAGGATCTTCTGCCAATTGGGCCAACCTTGCTGCAACCTATTCGCTTCTCCTCTGAACAACAAATGCAGAAGTTACTTTGCCCTAATCCCCCCACCACGGGAATCACCTAGGGATGCTCTTCTCCACAACTGGCCTCCCGGTCTATTGTATGCCTTTCCCCCATTCCTCTGATTTCACAATTCCTGAAGTAAGCCAGAAAGATGAAGAATACCATAATCCTCATTGCCCCATTCTGGCATCAACAAGTTTGGTTTCCCTTCCTTTGGCCTCATCTGTTACAGAAACCATAGAGTCTGGACCCGGTTCTGGATCTGTTAACTCATCCAGAGGGCATGGTTCCCCCAAATTTACAGCACCTCAAGTTGACTGTATGGCTTTTCCAATTCCCATGATTGCCAGGCATCTCTCGCTTTCATCACCCGTACAACGCATTATTGTTGCACATCAAACTCGCATCTAACTCTCACACACATCTAACTCTCAACCTAAGCACTCAAAAAGCATCCTACAGTCCAGCACTTGATCAGACCTAATAGCAAGCACTAATATACCCCGACACTTGACTGCCCAGCAGGGCAAGGCTCTTTATCCACCCCTCACCAACCAAGTGACTAAGCAGCTCTCCCTGCTATTCAGGCATGACAAAAGGGCAACTTCAGGTGTACTCTCCAGTCCAGCTGGTGAATCTGGGTATCCTGAGGCAATGTTACAACTGCCTCATGTAGACAGAAAGCCCTCTCCTCCTACCACAAAACACTAACATATGCGAGAGATGCAGTTATACAGCCAAACTGAAGGCTAAGGTCTCTCCACTCAGGACTGGAACAGACAGTCATTAGGAGAAGGTTAACACTTGCACCACACCTCCAGCCTCACATAGACGTACTAAACCAGCACTGGCAAAAAATACACATAAATACACAAAATTATACTTGGAGGCTCTAAATAAAAACCTGAAAAAGCATCAGAGAGCTCCAAAGCAGGCACCCACAAAACCTGCACCTCCCGTCACAGACCAGACAACACATAAAACATAAAATCAATGTGCCACACAATCACAGCCCTTAAGGCGAAATAACATACCTAACACACTAGTAATAGGTGACTCAATAGTCAGGCACACTGACACCCCACTCACTAGGCCGGACAATGAGAAGGTTACTGCTAGCTGCTTATCGGGAGCCAGAATCTGCCACATAACACAAGCACTCAGGTCAGTCCAGAACAAGTACAAATATGACTCTGTCATTGTTCATGTTGGTGTGAATGACCTGAGACGTACCTCCCTGGACTACATGAAAAGAGACATGGAAGAGCTCTCTGATCATGTAGCCCAGGTGGGTATGACCCTGACCCTGAGTAGCATCCTGCCCTCACCAAGAATGATACCTCAGTATAAAGAAAAAAATTATCAATTTCAACAATTGGCTAAGCTTCTGGTGTCATTCAAAGGGGATCCAGTGTCTGTCAGCCTGGGATGACATGCTCGACAAGCTGCATTGCTTCGCAAGAGACGGCTTGCACCTGTCACCACTTGGCTATCGAATACTGGCCAAAGCTCTTGCTGCCCCCATAGTGCCTTTTTTAGGCAAGGCTCAAAATTCAAACCCACCACCGTAAACAGCACAAGTAAAAAAAATGAGGGTTATGCTACTCAATGCCAGGAGTTTAAATCTCAAAATGCATGCGCTCAAAGCACTCCTGGAGAACGTCGACATCTGTGCAGTAACTGAAACCTGGTTCTAGGCTCCAGGGAGCACTCCAACACTACTGGGCTACAACTCATACCACACATTTCGGCCACTGAAAATGGACCGAAACACAAAAGAAGGGGTTGTATCCATATTCATCAAGGATACCTGCACCTCCAGGTTAGTGGCGCAGCATGATACCTCTGAGATCATCCATGTGCAGTTAACATCGGGCAAATCTGCAATGCAAATTGTGGCCTGCTACAGATCACCCTCCATGACCCAGGACCACCACTCCACCTATCTGGAGACACTGGAAAATATGAAGGTCCTACCGAACACCCTGATATTGGGCGATTTCAATTACCTTACCATTAACTGGGAAAACTACTTGAGTACAAACTCCCAGGCCCAGCGCTTCCTGGAATATATCAACTCAAATGCCATGGATCAGCTGGTTAACTCCCCTACCAGAGGCCACAACATATTGGACCTGGTCATCACCAACATGGGTGACAGGTGTTCCGTACTGGAGGTCAACCCATCACTGGTTAGATCAGACCATAAACTAATCACCCTGGATGTCCACACCCCACTACCAACCCCAACCAAGGAAACCACAGTGAAAAACTTTTCTAAAGCAAACTTCACCTTACTTAAGGCAGAGGTGGTAAGTGTCACAGCCCCAACGCTAAAGGATAACACTGCCCAAGATGCAGAATCCTTTACAATTGCACTCTATGAGCACCTACAAAGATGCATGGATCGTGCCATCCCTAGCAATACCAAGACTCACTCCCCTAAGAGAAGGAAACCAGTCTGGTGGACCCCTGCCATAAACAGGTTATACAACAGAAGGAGCAAATTAGTTCAGAAAAAAAGCAAATCCCAAGAAGGAAAGACATCCCTGGTCAGTATCAGTAAGAAACTAAGGTCCCTCATAAAATCATCCAAGGCTAACTTTGAAAGAAAAATAGCCAAGGATTCGAAAGATAACCACAAAGCCTTCTTTAGCTATGTCAAGAATCTAAGTGACAACTCGCAGACATGCTCTGAGCTAGTGCAAAATAGCACAAAATATACTGAACCTACTGATATTGCCAACATCCTGGCAGATAGATTCAGTGCAAACTTCACTTCCCTCTCACCTTCAAAAGGGCCCACAGCAATACTGGAAAAGTGTAGTGTCCCAAAAATCACAGACACACAGGTGAAAACAGCCCTCTTAAAAGCCAAAAGCACAGCATCAATGGCGCCAGATGGTGTCCCAGGCTGCATCTTGCAAGAACTACAGAACAAACTAACCCCCCACATAAACACGCTGTCCAGCCTCAGCCTCTCCACAGGCTACGTGCCCATAGAATGGTGCACAGCAACGGTTATTCTGCTCCACAAAGGAGGGGCCACAACTGACCCTGGTAACTATCACCCCATAAGCCTGACTAGCCTGGTCTGCAAGGCTATGGAGCGCATCATCATGGAACTCATTAACAAAGACATTGGTAACCTCCAAACACTTGACCCGACCTAGTTCAGCTTTGTTAAGGGCAGATCATGCCTACTAAACTTGGTTGACTTCTTTGTGACAGTCACCAAAGCCATAGATGAGGGAAAGGTGATTCACACAGCCTACCTTGATCTCGCCAAGTTGTTTGACACCATTCCTCACTCGAGTATTATAAAAAAACTCACCAGCCTGAACATAAACCCCTGCATCAAAAGATGGGTTGCCAACTGGCTTACAGACAGAGCTCACACGGTAAGAATAGCGGGCTCCAGGTCCGACTCTAAACCAGTCACAAGTGGTGTCCCACAAGGCTCTGTTCTGGGACCCCTACTGTTCGGCATATATTTCTCAGAAGTACAGGCAAACACAGGAGGACTGTGGCTAACCAAGTTCGCTGATGACTGCAAACTGGGAGCCATAATTGACTCTCCAGCTGACACGGACACCCCTCTACTCGTCACTCATCAGACCCATGATAGAGGACAATGCTCCATTTGGGATGTACCTCACAAGACACTTCCAACAGCTGGAAAGACTGCAAAAGCACCTCAACAAGAGGATCACTGGCCTCAAACATATGTCCTATGCAGCCCGACTGAAAAAACTCCGGCTGTACTCAGTACATATCGCTTACTCAGAGGTGATCTCTGCCTGACTTACAAAGCCATGTCCAACTCAAAATTGATGGACATGCTCCACCTAAAGAAATCCAAATCACTGCGAGCCACGCGCTCTAGTGAACTAAACCTCGCCACAATAATAAATAGAACATGCTGGAGGGATAGATTCCTGTCACAGAGACTCCCCATGCTTTGGAACAAAATTCCTAACTACATTAGGCAGAGCCCCTCACTAACACTCTTCAAGAGAAGCCTTGACGAGTGGATGGGTAACAGAAAATACACCCCTGGGATCACTTCATTGGCTCTGCTTGACAGAGGCTCTGTTAATTAATCAATGGGGCAGCAAAAGCCGACACACTCTGGCTAGGCTTATAAATGCCCTCGGGCAGATAGCCTAGTCTATGAACCTATGAATCACAAGCCTACAACTAGGAAACTTTACTTGTGCAAATGGAAAAGATTTACCATGTAGGCTTTAGATAAAGGAATTGATCTCTTTACTGCCCCAACTGAACACATCCTAGACTTCTTAAATACCCTCTTTGACTCTGGTTCCCCTGCTTCCACTATAAAGGTTCACCTAGCAGCAATCTCAAATTTTCATACTGGTTGCAACAACTCGTCAATAATGTCTCATAAACTTTCCAAAGCATTCTTGAAAGGTCTGTTCTTACTGAGACCCCCCTTTAAAGAACCAGTCCCTCCATGGGATTTGACTGCAGTTCTTCAAGCATTAACACAAACCCCCTTTGAACTGGCAGCATCTTGTCATTTGAAATATTTATCTTGGAAGACTTTATTTCTGGTGGAGATTACCTCTGCAAGGAGGATTTCTGAGTTACAGGCTTTATCATGCAGATCACCCTACATAATCTTCCATAAAGACAGAGTCCAACTAAGAACAAATCCCTCCTTTCTTCCAAAAGTAGTTTCTGAATCCAGTATCAATGAGACCTTACAGCTGCCAACCTTTTTCCCTAATTTTTCCAATAAAGAAGAATGCGCACTTCATTTACTAGATGTACACAGACAATTGCATTTTTATCTCCACAAAACTAGAGTTCCGAAAATCTGACCAGTTGTTTGCAGCTTTCTCTTCTTTACGAATGGATTGTGCAGTTACCAAAGTTACCTTAGCTAAATGGTTGAGAGACTGCATCACTTTCATTTATCAATCACAAGGACTTCAACTTCCCAAAACAATTAAAGCCCACTCTACAAGGACTATTGCCACATTAGCAGTTTTTCATGCAAGAGCTTCACTGGATGACATTTGTGCGGCAGCTACATGGTCTTCTCACCACAACTTTATCTCACATTATAAATTAGACCAGGTCTCAAGGGGTCAAGCATCCTTTGGCTCTATGGTGCTTCGAAATATTCTGCCATGATACCTCCCAAGTCAAATAAGTAGCTGGGGATTCTGTCCCACCATCAAGGATGAGGTGAAGATTAATAACATCAGATAAAGAAGTTGTGTCTTACCATAACGTTCCATATGTGTTGTTCATCTTCACCAATCCTTGACATACCCACCCACCTATCCCCATTCTAAGGCTCTTAGTAGACCTCTCCAGTTCTGATCCAGTTTCTCATCAAGAACTTATAGATGACCTTGTCCTATCTGTATATATGTTTATATGTATATATGTATGTATACAAATAGAGATACTAATTTCCTGGCTGTATTCTGTCATCTGGTAAACTCAGTCTGAGGTAATCTCTGTGAGGAGCATTATGGGTAGAGCCTGGCTCGAAAGTTTGGAGAGCGAGAGCTGGAAAAACGGCCGAGTCGGTTCCGAGGGTTCGGAACTGAACCCACCATCAAGGATTGGTGAAGATGAACAACACAGATGGAACTTTATGGTAAGACATAACTTTTTTCCTTAGGAACACAAACAATGTCTAATATGCTCTGTTCCCTGGTAGGCTTTTTTTTACAGTCGGAAGCAATTGTTTCTGAACATATGCTGTAAATAATTTCCTTACTGATGTTGCTGAATCAGTATAATTCCAGTCTGTTTCTCACAAATTTAAGTCCCCGCTCACTAGTATTTTCCCTCCTGTATTTCATGCAAGAAATGTGTGAATTCCACCTAGGTCATTAGCACTTGGTGACCTCTGCACTCCAACAATTGTTATATGTTCCAGGTTTGTTTTTATTGTGACAGTTAATTTACAGTTTTGGTATTACCAATGAACATGTAATAATCACAGGTCTCATAACAATCCTTAATCTCTATCAAAACACCTCCACCTGATTTTTTGTTAGAATATCTGTTACAGTAAAAACATTTACATCCTGACAGAACTAGTTTCCAGTCATCATTCTTTAACCATGTTTCACAAACAGTAACATTAGTCTTGTGGGAATGTAGCAAATTTTATAATAAAAAAACTTTATTAGTAATGCTTCTAATCTAGCATTAACAACAATAAGAGACTGCAGTATTATAACGTAATTAGCAGCACGACAGGCCTGGAGTGCTGAGGATGAATGCATTTTGTTTTTTCTGGAGGAACAGAATTCCAGTCTGTTGGAATAGTTCTGTAAAAGGTTTGTTCTCCAACAAGATTACAGTCGGGTATTTGGAAGGTCAGGGCAGCTAGTTTGTGTGAACCAAGAGTATATGTGCTGGAACTGTTTCAGATTTGGAACCAAAGGTGATGGATTTATTCACATTTTAGAAGCTTGAAAATGATTGTCTCAAACTTGGCTTCATGTTTGAGACAATCAGTTTGTGAGCTTGAAAATGATTGTCTCAAACATGAAGCCATCTTTTTTTTTTTTTTTTTTTTTTTTTTATAATAAGAAGCAGGTTAACTTTTTTAAGAGAAAACCAGTGGTGTTCCCTAGCATCAGAAAATGAAATAAAATACTAGACTCCATTAGACATGTGACTTGAACATTGAGGTACTTACCAAGTGTAACCAATATTAGCAGACGGCACTGGTTAAACTTTGGAGAAGGGGCTTATTTTGGTAATAAGTATAGCTAAAAGAAGAAACATTCAGCAGGAAAGTGAGGAAGTATTTCTTGGAGAAGACCGATGAAAAATCAACTACTTTCTGGTCCTCTTGTTAGTGTGATAGCACAGCCATGAATATAATGAAAGATGGGGCAAACAGACTAGGACAGTGATGTTTACTGGAATAATTTGGTTTATAGTAAGTGGGTAACAGGTATTAGTTTAAATGAAGCAGTCAAACAGTAACTGCTAATGACATATTTATTGCCATACTAATATGATACTGATAACAATAAATGCATCAAGATTTTTTAATGTGCTCCTGCAGATGTAATTCACTGCAAATTTGCTTTGATCATAACATGAGAGCATGTTGTGTATCTTTCTTCTGTGTCTGTATTCTGCATCTGGAGCAGTAACTTTTTTGCATCCATTATTTCCAAATATACTGCAAAAAATATTTCATAGCAATTTTCTGTCTCAGATTTTAAAATCCACATTTCTTACACAAAAGCATCTGCTAACCTCACATCATTTTTTTGAGAGCTGATAATGTCCTTTTATATATGAACATCTAAAGACCATCTAGGTTGACATGGATATCTGGGATATTAATTGAGCTTTCCATGGACAAACCTCTACCTTTGCAACTGAAGACATCACTTATATCTGTCATTTGCGGGACACTGAAAACTATGCTTCATGGGTAGATTTTCTTATTTATTTAAATATTTGTGAGTGGACATTGGCATATATTCTCAGACTGTTGGCATTATGTATCTGTTAGGCACTGATGAACTTGTAAGTCATCACAATTCTATTGTGTAGTCAGTAAGATATTATTCTAAAATGATTCCTAAATTTCTTTCAGACAAAACTTTATGATATTCTTTGCCTATCTATGCAATGGATGCTTGTTATGTTGCAAGACCAGTTTATGGGATAGATAAGAAATGTTGCAAAAGAGCTACAAGCTATGCAGCTTGGTCAGGTACATGTTCAGTGCACAATCAGATTAGTGTTGTAAACAAAATGTGACAGTCGATAACTGTGAAGCAGTAATAGACAGAAGTATGTGCATGTGTGTTGGAGGGGCCGCTAGAGCAAAGGAAAACTGAGTTTTCTTTTCAGGAGGCTGAAATTATTAATTTTATGTCTGCCTGAAATACACATTTTGTTATTGCTGTGAAATAAGGGCAGGTTACCTTAACTGATGAATTAGGCTTGCACCTTTTTGAATACCTAAAAGTGGACATTTTTACAGAAATGTGAAATTTTGTAAGGCAAATTATAGTGACAACCAGTACAATAACCTGAACACAACTTTTTTGACAAAATAAAATCTCATTCTTACAGAATTTGAGTAGCTTCTACACTCTCGTATATAATTAAGGTGTTTCAGACATAAAAATAATTGTTTTATGCAACTTTTAAAGGAAGCCCAAGAAATATTCTTGTCTTAAAATCTTAATACATTTACCATTTTTGTGTTTCTTCATAGGATGGTAACACCCAAATAGGGACTATCCTGCATATAGACGGACAGGTAGTAACCCTATGATGAAGAAATAAATTATTACTTTTAATTTCAAATACTGCTTTCCCCCTGCTTATAACTGCTTGACAGCAAGAGATTAGGAAGTGTGTTAATGTGTTAAATTAAAAGCAGTATTAAGCAAGGCCAGTGAGAACTGAGTAGCATTATTTTCTCAACCTGCTTGTCAAGCAAAACTAGCTATTAATGTTAAAAAGAAGATATGTAATTAAAGACTATTTGTTCCTGTTTTTGATGATTATGGCTAGTTTAAAGGAAGCCTATTTTTTAACCACTGTGATTTCCCAATATTCACCAGCTGTTTGTTTCCTACTGATATGTGAGTTCATGTTGAGGTCTCACAGCTTTACAGTGTGTATTTTGCTTCTACCAGTGAAGCTTGAGAAGTGCAAGTCTAAATGCATTTATAAATCCTAGATACCAGTGTTTTTGTTCACCTTTTTCTTTCACTGAAAAGTTTATTCTCTTTTTTCTTAATGTACGTGTGCAAAATAAGCCTGTTTGAACAGCGTGTAAATATGCAGAAGTTCTCATAGATACCAAATAATAGAAATTAGGTTTCACCCTTTACTGTGTAGTAGGAGATGACTGGAAAAGCACTCTGTTTTGTTAATTGGCAAGTCTAGATATTTAGCAACAAATGTCAAGAAACAGGGAGTCATTACCTCTACAGCCTGATTGCATTTAAGTTTACTTGTCAATAATTTTGCAGTTTGGATTGTTGATGTACTGTTTGTTCAATAAAAGAAACATTCTTAACATATTGTTTAGGTTCTCATAACATAATGTGTTCTGTTTTTCTAAACATCTCCAGGTATACAAAACCTTCTAGCTTACAACAATAACAAAAGTAAGCTACAGCATCTGCTTCAAAATCATTCTATTTATGTGCGCTATACAAGTGTGTCACTGTCCCAGTCTCTGCTATGTCTAACTGTGCTCAGGGAAAGTAATGTTATTTATTTTATTTTCATTTTTTTAACTGGGTACATTGGGTGGTCCACTGACCATTTTCAGCCATGACCTGGGGAATGAGGAAACACTGCTGAAATAAGATGCTAGTACAGTGACAGGAGTAATATAAAATGTATTATTGCAACAGAACAATATTTCTACTTTCACTCAATAACATAATGGAATGGAAAAGTCTAAATTTAAGAGTCCAACTGACAGTTACAGGAAAGTGTATTTCCAGATTTTGAGCTTTTCAGGTTTGACCCATTCCTGAAACAGAAGGTTTGACAACCATTCAAATATGTAATAAATATTTTTCCCACCATGACACATTTTGTATTAGAGAACCCAGATTTGGATTATTGCCCACCCATTTTAATTTCTGAAGAAAGTTGGGAGATCTTTAACATGGTGTGCTAGAATGATTTCTAGAACAACGGTAAAACATCTTTCATGTTTTTATATAAACTGTAGCCAAAATATATGATTAGCTAGCTGAGTGTAATAACACCAAAAGGTGTGTGATAGGTAAGTAATACACTCTGAGGATAGCATAAATATAGAATTATTTGATAGTAAGATATGATACACACACACACACACACACACATATATATATATATATATATATATATATATATATATATATATATACATATATATATATATATATATATATATATCTATACACTATATATATATATATATATATATATATATATATATGGGTTCCCTTCAGAATGTCGAATTTCATAAACTTCAAATTTCATATGGTCGAGACCATATGATCAAACTTTTGAAATCTCGAAATTCTGAAAGGAGATCTGCTTACAGTATGGAATGGGAGATTTCCCTTTTCCTCGCTGTAGTGCGATCTCAGAGTTGGTATATTTAAAGAGAGGGGGTGTGAGGGGTGTAGTGGGGGGGGCTTGCCTCCCTGCAAAAACATTGAGAAACTTGGTTTTGCATTTTTTTGGATTCATTTCAGAATTTCGAGATTTCAAAACTTCAATCATATGGTCTTGACCATATGAAATTCGAAGTTTTGGAAATTCGACATTCTGAAGTGAAACCATGTATATATATATATATATATATATATATATATATATATATATATATGTGTGTGTGTGTGTGTGTGGGGTCTATATCACTTCAGCAAAGTGACAGTTCATTGAATGGCATTTCATTGGAAATGGCGTTCCTCGAAATCTGCAGCCCCCTATACCCCCCGCTAATTATATATGCCAACTCCAAGATTGCACTGCAGTGAGGAAAGGGCAAATTTCACAATCCTGACTGTACCGCAGTCTCAGTATGAACAGTTTGCTGAACGGTTATGTTCGATGTAAGTGAACCGAAAATGCCATTTGCTGAACAGAATTTTCGCTGAAGTAATATAGACCCGTGTGTGTGTGTGTGTGTGTGTGTGTGTGTGTGTATGTGTGTGTGTGTGTGTGTGTGTGTGTGTGTACACATATGTATATATATATATATATATATATATATATATTATATATATGTGTGTGTGTGTAAAATATATATATGTATATGTGTGCGTGTGTATGTTATTTATGAAAAAAAAAACAAGTAATCTCCGTGGTATCCCCAAAGTCTCAAAACCACCCACTAAACAACTGTAGTGGGTCCAGAAATAAAACAATGTAAGAAACTTCTCTGTGTGGAAGGTTTTCAGTCCATATATTTCTAGTTAATCACCATATATTAATCAGATCAGACAAAAGTAGTAGAAGTAGCGAACTTAAACTCGCTTAGGTAAAAAAATAAATAAATAATTGTACAGAATTGCTAAGTATTCGGAAGTAATCCAAGCAAGGCAGGCAGTCTGTTTCCAGTCAAAAATCCTTTATTAAGTACACAGACAAACGATCCAAGTAAAACAAAAATAGAGTAATAGTTTCCTCACAAGCTTTCTAAAAATATATATACTTTTTATCAGGCAAGGGAGTGGTTTATTGTGCTGTAAAACAAAGTGTTATTGGTATACATGTTAAATTCACATCCCTTCCCCCATCAGTGTGACATTCGAGCTGGTCCTGCCCTACTTAGTAGATGTCATAATAATATAACCCTTATGTACTTTAAATAACTTAGTAGCTGTCATAATAATATAACCCTTATGTACTTTAAATAAATAATATTAATATATAATAAAATGATTATTTATTAATAAATAAATAAGTAGGGCAGGACCAGCTCAGATGTCACACTGATGGGGGAAGGGATGTGAATTTAACATGTATACCAATAACACTTTGTTTTACAGCACAATAAACCACTCCCTTGCCTGATAAAAAGTATATATATTTTTAGAAAGCTTGTGAGGAAACTATTACTCTATTTTTGTTTTACTTGGATCGCTTGTCTGTGTACTTAATAAAGGATTTTTGACTGGAAACAGACTGCCTGCCTTGCTTGGACTACTTTAAAATACTTAGTAATTCTGTACAATTATATATATATATATTTTTTTTTATCTTAAGACGAATTTAAGTTCACTACTTCTACAGCTTTTGTCTGATTTGATTAATATACAGTGATTAACTAAAGATATATGAACTGAAAATCTTCCACACAGAGAAGTTTCTTACACTGTTTTGTATAAGTTATTAATGCATACAGAACTACTGCGGTGGTGGTACTGCGTTAGTGTTGTCGCCTCACAGTAAGACGTTGTCCTGTTCGGTTCTCAGCTAGGGCGTTTTCTGTGTGAAGACATGCGTGAATGGGCGTACCTTCGTTGAAGGTTGTGCATCAGGGCTGGCAACTCGGCATGTAAAAATCTACTGCCAATCATTAGCGGACCGGAGTTCCGCTGTGGCGACCCCTAACCGGGAAAAGCCGAAAGACACAACATTTATGCATACAGAACTACTTATTTACAATAGCAGTTAACATTCTGACTTAAAGGGTAGTATAGTTTGCTTGAGCAACGAATGGACTGAATCATTTTGTGGAGGATAGTTGGCTGTTTTATCCATTACTTTGAAAAAATGTCTGTCTGTGTTTTTCTTTAAGAGATTGCTCAGTTTTCTCCTGAATACTACATAGGTTGTTTCTAATTTCCTGGGGAAGATGATTCCAGTTAGCAAGGACCAACTTCTTGAAACTTTTTTTTCTCTTATTGCCATAAGGAATTGTGATTATTGAAAGATGAGGCTATTGTTTGTGTTGTCCATGATGCATAGGTTGTTGGCTAAAGAAGAGCAGAACTTGTTTATAGAAGACTGAAGGTGAAGGTTGAGAGAAGCAGGGAGGTGAGTGTGGTGACTAATTGCCATTTGGCTTTATTTAGTGTGCAAATAATAATTCTCATACCTTGGTGAATGATTTATAAATCGACATATTCTGTTTATGGATGCTTGCCGAGCATTTGTGTTAGCATGAGAGCTTAGTAATATAATGGGAAGAGCACATAACTCTCATAATTAGCAAATTTGTGACAAGCAGTCATGTAGTATTAGTGGCAAGGTGATGATCCATGAGCTACTTTTAAGTGAAAAGGATGGCAAACTTGGTGTGCTAGTAGTGTTCACTAGCTGTCTATTTCCATAATCTGTGGCAGGAAATGGGTAATCACTGTAAACCATGAACAAGTGACAGATTACTGTATTCCCATACAATACTGCTTGGCACTAATGCACTACACAAACACAGACACACACACACACACACACACACACACACACACACACACATATGTATATATGTACATATGTGTATGTAACATATGCGTACACAGATTCACTTTATAATCTCGAAATACTGAAATCTCAAATTTCAGTATCCTGAGATTATAAAGCCGAACATTCACAATACTGAAACCCCAAAAGTGCGAAATTAAAATTTGCGACTTTTAAATACACCCTCCACCACACAAACATACATACATCTTCCTCCCCACACTACAACAATCCAACAAAACACACACAAACACAGCAACACAAATACACACACCTACCCTACATATAAGCAGGGGGAAAGCTCCCTGCACAGCTCATGTGGGGGGCTGCATCCCCCCACACCCCCGCTACTTATATTTACTAACTCCGAGGTTGCACTAAAAAGACAAAGACACTAAATCCACCACTACATACTCTATAGACCCCTTGCACAAACACACATCACATACGTAGAAACACCACCACTCTCAACACTTACACACTCACACTCTTACCTTCCCAACACACTCAAATCCCTACCCAAAACCCTTAAAAAATAGCATTTACCTGAATCTCCAGATAAATCCACACAACGGCAGGCAAACCATATCCCACAGCACACCGCACCTTACAAACACAGCAAATCCCACTTAGCGTACCACCACAGCCACAGATTTGACACTTTGAATTCGATCAAGTGCAGTTTCGCTCAACTGCACTTTTGGCACTTTCATCTCGAGCTACTGCAGTTCGAGAGGTCAGTATTTCGAGATAGTAAAATGCTTCCGCGCACACACACATAATATTTCTATGTATGTATATATAATATATGCGTATATATATATATATATATATATATATATATATATATATATATATACACACACACACACACACACGTCACAATAAACAACAGTGCCATATGACATCCTGTTCCTTTTTAAAGATGAGCTCATTACTTGCTGACTTTAGCAGCAACAGCATGAATGTTTTGCATCCCTCTATCTTCCACCTGCTTTTTGCATTTAGCCATTTACAAATCACAGACATGAACTCTTAATACACATAAAACTAATTCTGTGTCTTCCTGCCTAGAAAAAGGTGAGCTATAAATGTTATGGAATCAGAGATTCATAGGTTCATATGTGCATACTGGGCTAATGACCACTAGGACTGTTATAAGCCTGGTTGTGCAGCCCAAATGTCACCAACAAATTTGATTTATATAGGGGTGAGTTACTGACTGCCTGTGTCCATCAGAGAGATACCTACCAGACCTGGGGTGAATTTCTGATTACCCATCCATTGCTCTGAGTTTAGCTTAAATAGGATTAGGAAGGAACTCTGCTTCATACAGATAGGGACCTGTTCTAGAGAATGGGAATTATCTGAGAAACATGTCTGTCTCTCCAGTATGTTCTATTTATGTCACAAGCAAAATTTATATCTTTTGATCTAGTAGTTCTAATAGTGTTTGTTTTGGGGACATGCAAAAGGATCATCAAAACAGGGTCCATGGTACCTTGTATGTCAGTAAAAGATCTCCTTTCAGACATACTTCTCAACTCTCCAGATTTTCACAGAATGGCCAAACTTTTGACTCATATTTTTGGTCTGTTCCTCATAACATTTTTGGTTTTCTGGCAAATCACTGAGGATTAAGTCACTAAATAATGACATATATTTGAGTTTCAGACTAAGGAAATGCATGCTAACACAAATCTTGTTATTCTATCAAGTTTAAAATTTATAAGAGCAATATTTAAAATCTACCCCTATTTTGGGGCCTTTGTCTCCTCTTTATTTTAAGCTTTGTCCAGATTTCATGTGCTAAGAAGTTGAGAGGTATGGTCTCTGAAGTCTGTATGATACCAAGTAAAGAGACAGAGCTTTGAGGCGATTGGCATAGTGCATAGTGCACAGATGTCTATATTCTCAAGTTTGAGAAAAGCTTGGAAGGAGTATAGTTTTTTAATTCCCCTGGGATTGTGCAGTAACACCTTGAGATTCAGTTGAGTTGATTTTGCTATATTGGTAGGTTTATCAATTTGGCATTGCCTAAAAAGGCACTATGAGGTGAATAAAGTTTTAAGCAGTATTCAAAAGCCTAGAGGGGAAAAGTGCAGACCATCCTTGGCAAAACAATATGGTCTGTTAACTACATCCTTCCAAGACTGACAAATGTTGGCTCCATTTAGAATGACCACCACTCTCAACACTTACACATTCACACTCTTACCTTCCCAACACACTCAAATCCCTACCCAAAACCCTTAAAAAACAGCAGTTACCTGAATCTCCAGATAAATCCACACAACGGCAGGCAAACCATATCCCACAGCACACCGCACCTTACAAACACAGCAAATCCCACTTAGCGTAATTGTTAAATCAATCATTTTTTGCTCTTATTGTGGCATCATCCTTGGTGATGTTAATATGCTGCTCAGTGCAAGGCTTATACCTAACTGTCTTCATATAGTCCAGGGATGTACGTCTTAGTTCCTTTGTACCTACATGCAGGAGCGGCCTTAGGTCAACTGGTGCCCTAGGCAAAAGGGCTCCATGGCACCCCCCACCACACTACCTGGTGCCCCCATCCTTGTCTGCCTACACCAAATAAATACTGGAAAAGCACCCCTGCTAGAGCGGCGCCCTAGGCGGCCACCTAGTTGGCCTATGCCTAAGGCCGGCTATGCCTACATGGACTATCATGGAATCATACTGGTACCTGTGGTGTAATAACTTGAGTGCGTGCATGATTTGTCAGATCTTGGCTCCAGATAAGCAACTAATTGTTATCTTCTTTGTCTTGTTCAGCCTGGTTGGAGGGGCATCAGTATGTCTTACAATGGAGTCCCCTATGATGAGAGTCCTGGGAAGTGTGTTTGCTTGCCTTAGGTGCTTAGTGTTTGGGGCTTCATTGAGAGTGACTGTATGTGTGATGTTAGATGTTGTTTTTTCTGAGTTCCTTTGAGAATACTGAGGCACAGCTTTGCCAACAGGCAGTCTAGATGATCTCTGCTGTTTAGAAAGATTACTTTTAAGTGTCCCAGCATACATTAGATCATAAGATTGTGTGTGTGTGTGTGTGTGTGTGTGTGTGTGTGTTGTGTACTACGTGATGTGGGTGTTATGTGTATGGTTTTGTGCTTGCATGTGGCAGAGTAGCCTCCAATGTAATTGTGTAAGTAGGCCTCTCACATACTGTGTGTTTCTTTAAGGATTAAGTGGTTGTTGGTAAACATGAGACGATTGCTACATTGTCTTAACATACTCATACTCACCAAGCTGGCTACAGAAAGGTTAGGAAACTGCATATCCATGCTGTCCAGTCCTTTGATTGGTGTACTACAAGGGTGTGGTGTATTGGGATTAGAAGGCTCTTAAGGGTACTTTTTTGGTACAGATTAATTAGGGTGCTTTTGCAGGGCAGATTATGCTAAACAGTACTAAATTCTACTAACTTTATTATTTACACACTACTGTCCTTGTAATTTTAAAAACGCAGTAGAAGAGACCCACAAGTGCAATGCTACCACAAACCAGTTAAACAACTAGCTGGAAATCCCTTGCTAAAGGCAATTTCAAGACAGTCTTACAGCAGTAACAGTGAGAGGAAGATCAATTTATTTTTCAGAAATGCAGTGAAATGCACCAATAAAAGGTGTGATTTAGCAATCAAAAGTACTTAGCTTTGCCTTTGCAGTACTAAATGACTAAATGAGACTCAAATCTGGCAGTAGTACACAGTTCTGCCACAACTGTGAATGAAATTACAAGACTAAGGTCATGCAGGTGGTAAACAATAGACACTTTGTTTATATACTTTGACATACTTTTCAATAATACCACATTACTAAATAACAATACTGAGAAATAGGTCCATAGGTGTGTACTAGGCTAATGGCCTTGGAGGCTTTACAAGCCTAGCCCATAGGATTAACTTTTCATCCTGCCACCCGACTTTAGTTCCTAGTGCCTCTGTCGAGTAAAGCCACTGGAGTGATCCCTGGAGTGAATTTTCTATTTCCCATCCACTCATCAAGATTTCTCTTGAAGAGGGACTGTGAGGTGCTCTGCTTGATATGTATGGGAAGTCTATTCCATACCATGGGCAGTATCTAGGCTATGAACCTGTCCCTCCAGCATGTTCTGTTGACTGTGGTAATGAAGTTGAGGTCTCTGGAACATGTGGTGTGGAGGGATTGGGATTTCTTTAGATGTAGCATTTCTAACAGAGCTGGGTCAGACATGGCTTTGTAAGTCAAGCAGAGATTGCCTCTAAGTAGACGATATGAGATCGGGAATAGTTGGAGTTTTTTGAGTCTGCCCATATAGGACAAATGTTTAAGGCCTAGGATCCTCTTTGTGGGGTACTTTTGCGGCCCTTCCAGTTGTTGCAGGTGTTTAGTGAGGTACATGCCAAAGATTGGCCTAATGAGGGAAGAGTAGAGGGAGACAATCACCTCTTTCTTCCTGGATGCAAAAGCTGTAGTAATGAGATCTGCCACATAGAAGGACTTTCTGACCACAGTGGCAATTTGGTGGTCAAAAGAGGGATTGCTATCAACCTGTGTTCCCAGATCTCTTATAACACCTTCTGTGTTCAGTGGACTACCATTGATGTGGTAATTCATGGGAACCGGGGTTTCCCTAAAGGGGATGACACATTTTTTGGCATAAGGCCATGTTTCTGACACCAGTCGTTGGTCTCAGTGAGGCCTTTCTATAGGATGTCAACATCACTTGGGGAGTTAATAATAGCTCCCAACTTACAATCGTCTGCAAACTTTGTCAGCCAGAGTCCCTTCGTGTTGGCTTGGAGTTCAGAGAAGTAGAAACCAAACAGGAGAGGACCCAGGACTGAACCCTGTTGGACTCCACTGGTGACTGGTCGGCAGTCTGACTTGGAGCCAGCTACTTTCACACTGTGGGTTCTACCTGTGAGACACCTAGTGATATAGGGGTTGATGCCTAGCTTAGTGAGTTTTTCTATGATTCCTGAGTGGGGAAGGTATTTTATTATTTGGTTAGTTTGGTGACTAGCTGAATGAACTAGCCATCTAGGAACTTTTTCAGCAGTGACCAAGGAAATAAAAGTAGTTGTTTAGCTGTAGTTGTTCTAAAGTTTAAAGCCACAGTTAACAGCTCAAAAGAAAAAGACAGCAGATAAATAGAAGTTTAGCAACACCATGACATAGACTGGAGCAATGTTTCTGATTATCCTTAACAAACGTGAATGGTAAGTCATTTACAGTAGTTACTATTGCTAAAAATAGGTAAAGGGCCAAGTATTACCAGAATTAGTTAGAAATAATTTCATATGAGAAGAAAATGTAGGGAGCAAGGTAACAGAGCTATGAATGACATTTTGTAGAGAAGGATATATTGTAGTAATGTAACATTTTCTGTGGGACAGACAGGGATACCTGGATGTAGAAGAGTAAAGGGCCTTAGTAAAGGGGCAGAAAGTAAGAGAGACGCGAAAAGGAGGACATTAACCTGAGATGAGACCATAGAAAATTAGGAAGAATGTACAAGAGTGACTGTATCTGCCACAGACAGCCTTCCCACCTTGGAGGGGAAAACACTATGATGTTCTGAACTGTGCAGCTGATGCCTAAGCCTGACATATGTCTGGGACAACTATAATCAAGTTTGTGCTGGTTGGTGAGCCTGAGATGAGTAAATGGAGGTCATATAATATTTCAAGGATAGATATTCCATTACCCAAAGTTGGTCATGATTCAGTAGAAAGACGACAGATGAACCCTTATGCTGTTGTATGAAAAATGGAACCTTTTTCCAGAGAACTTATCAATGTGAGTAGACAAGGGCAATGTAAGGTGCAAAAGAGCAGTTAAGGCATTGTGATCCCAGTGGAATCCATGTTGCCTTCAGCCAAAAAGTCATTAGTACAGACAATCGCTCTGAACTGATTTGCAGTTCCTGTTTCAAGCAGCCCTAATGGTGCAAGGATATTAATCTAAACTTGTCCATCAAAACTGAATCCTTACACTCAGTTAAAATGTCTCAAAAGCAGTACATTTTTGAGATATAATCTCATAAATATTTAAAAAGGCAATCTTTTCTGTGTGAAATGGTTCAGCTTTGGGGTCTTATCTGATAGAAATGAGCTCTGTAGTGAATTCCTGCTCACATGAAGCCTAAGATCAGCTTTATCTTCAAGCGGCAAGAAATTACTGAAGTTATCAAATTGTCTAAAGTCTGAAGATTTCCCTCCAAGTAGCTAGACATTCACAGTCAAAGTGTAGGTGTGGGATGGAGCCAGAAATTTTTGAAGACTGTCTGGTTGTTATATTCTGGTCAGGATACAACCCAAATAGGCAAAGGCTACTGTAGCAATGAGGAATTTAAAATCTACTGTTGTGATGAGTGCAATTTACACAACTGTGCTCTAGACACCATCCAGTGCAGTCTCATATGTTATACTGTGATTTGTCTTTGAGTAAGGGTTCTAAACTAAATAATATGTGGTAAAATGGCATAATGTAACTCTCAAAAAAGGGATTCTCTCTCTCTCTTTCCCCATGTAATTGCTATTTTTTCTTCTCAGAGTAGCCACTGCTGTTTGAATATGGTACACAGAGCACACATATAAGAATGTGATTTTATTAATGTCTATTGGGCATAATAGCTATCAGTCATATGACCAGTGTGGCCAGTGGCATGTCATATCATGGCATGGCATTGCTCCAAAGTTTATGCATATATATATATATATATATATATATATATATATATATATATATATATATATATATACACACACACACACACACACACACATATTTACATACCTAATAAACATCATGCAAGATACTACTGTCGAGTAATGTGGAAAAAAGTTTAACAGATAAAGGCTTTCTCTTTTCTTTCAGTTTTTTTCCTTCCCCAACTGCCTGCCAAAGAGTAGACTCTCTGTCAGTCTATTAGACCATTTGATCTCTTCACCAGTTGAGAAATGGCCAAGACGGGTCAATATCCACTACTCAAACCTCAATTGCCTGGGTTACAGTCAGGGCTCCATCTCTTTGCACCACAGAACCAGGCTAAGTTTAGCAGACTAAAGCTCAGTATGAATGCATGCTCATGAGCCTCTGTTTAAACATTATTTGCATTACAGAGCGCAGTTATGTTTTACATGTACACAACTGAGCAATACTGCCTAGTACTACTTTAGTATATAAATGGATTTCTGGATTCCATTCAGTAATAAGTAGTGTACTTTTCATTAACTGTTCAACATTTCGGATATTATATACACAAGACATAGTTTTAATTTTATGCCTAATTATGAGATTGCTAGACAGGTGACCACATTGTGTAGGCCACTGTAATATGTAATATGTCAACACACACAATTATCTGTTGTGCCTTACATTGCATTACAATTTGGACATGCATTACAGCAGAGTGTGTCTGTTGTGTGTGTGTGTGTGGGGGGGGGGTCAGTGACTGCTAGGAAATATAAAATTAACTTCACGGTACAGGAGATGGAAATGCTGATGAATACTTTCTGAACTTTTTGGGCCTTCATGATGGGCAATGAAGGTAACCGTGAAGGCAGACAGTCAAAATTGTCTGAAGTAACTATACATATTAATACTCTCAGAGGCCATAGCAGGGTTAGGAATGAGTTTTGTTTGAAGTTGAATGACACTGAATACAGAGCTACAAAGATGGTCATTGATAATAGATCTATACCTGAATGGGGTACTAGTTCCCATTTGACATGCCACTAACCCTGGGTGAAAAGCTGCTGCTGGCATTGGTATTGAACATGATCATTTCCAGATTACTGGAGGATTAGATATGTGGTTCCCACATTATAACAGTAATCAGTGCCTTTTTTCCCACTTTCTTGTGATAGTATGTTATATGAGTATTTGCATATGTAATTGGACCCTCTACAGTTACATCTATGGCTGATCATGACCATGTACAGGCTGCTGCCACCTCATGTATACATATAACACATATGTCTTGTAGTCATTAGATTATGTTAATTGTTTTTGGGGGTACACACTTATCTAACTAGTGTTTTATTTTACAAGTACTGTAACTACTGTGGTTGCCTCCATATTTGCCTTAGTGAATTTGAAGGGCACCTTGTGCAAGTAAAGATGTGTTTGCACTCAATAGAACTGATGATGCTACTCTGTCTAATCTACTGGTCTTGTTAATATGCATCTGCTGGTATGCACTGTCTGGGTATCTAAAGCCCAATATGTCATTCCCTGTGAGCAATGGATATACATCCCTTGGCAGCCTTTTAGGTATAGGATTGGGTCGAGCACCTCATCTGAACATAGAAAACATCACAGTGGCAGTGATTCTATGTCTGACAGTGTCAAGAGGTAGCTGGATGACACAAGGACAACATTGCAGTATAGGACTAGGCCTGCTGTTGAATCCCTACTGCAGGTCCAGAGTCACAGGAGTTTGCCTGCTGGTTCAGGGTTGTTTCTGTGGTTCAAGCTTTTGCACAGCATGCCTACCCTTGCAATCAAGTGCACAAGCATGGATGACTAGAGTGCTGCAGGGTTTGGACCATACTATTGCATATCATGTGCATGATGTACATGTGTGGTCATAGCAGCTATGTGAGAATCTCAGCAGATATCATGCAATGTCCTGTAGCAGTGGAGGTGTGAGGATCTCAGCAGATATCATGCAATATCCTGCAGCAGTGGAGGTGTTGTAATAATAATGTTAACAAGGTGTATCAGAACTGTGTATATTCACTGAGGCATCCTGTGAAGTGGTGTGTGTGCAGCAAGACATGATGCTACAATAGTTACCTCTAGTTTTCATCCCAGAAGCTGACTACAGTACCATCACCTCAACTGCCTATTGTGACAGCAGTGTTACTCCAAAGGCTCACCAAGTCCCCACCATGTGCATGGGGTGGCCACTATTTCTAGGCATACCAACCCCATGATTTTTAGGGTTTACAGCTGGGAACAGTCCTATGCTAAAGATAGTTGGGGGAGTTGTAGTAACCTTACCAGTACAAACTGGCATTTACTGAGAATATTCAGCCTACTACCTCTGGTGGTTGCTGGGGAAAGCAGGCAGTGGGGATGTAGTCAGGAAGAAAGTGAGAGCCTGACCTATGTTAGCATGTGTGATGTAGATACCTTGCCTGAGCATTGTGCTTGGGAAATGATGACATGCTTGATTTCATCCCTTGCAAATGTAAATACACACACACACACACACACACACACACACACACACACACACATATATATATATATATATATATATGTGTGTGTGTGTGTGTGTGTGTATAAAATATTGTACTTCTGTTACCTCGTGTATCATTTATGGGTTATACATAACATCATCCAGTTCCTAATTGACAGTTCTTTGAATTTTAACCATGTTAACTTTCCATATCCACCATAGTCTGGGTGATCAAGACATCCCACATCAATTGGGTACTTGCATGTCTGGCTTGATGTGTCTATTGATGTGGAAGTAGTGGTTGTAGTTCTTCATGCTCTCTTTCATCAGGAGGATCATACTTGAGATGGGTGCCCAGGTTGTCATGTATCATGCTATGGAGGATGCCACAAGTTGTGAATCTGTGGGATACCTTCCTTTGGTTCATAGGTTCATAGGTTATTATTGGGTTAATTACCCTTGTGGGCCACTTTAAGCCTCACCCCATGTGAGAATCAAACCCTGCACCTTGTGTCTTTAAGGTGAACACTTTAACCATTATGCCATCCTCCCACCAACAGACACCTCGTGTCTGTTGGATTATATCACCAGAATCATCTAAGCACTGGAACTGCACCATTAGGCTTTCAAATTCATGCTTGATTTTTGTTGTGGCCTTGGGATTGTTGCACAATTGTATGCCTGTGGTGCAAGAGTCTGCAGGGATCTTATTGATGTAATCAACCAGGATTTGAGTGGATAACCTGTGCCTTTCAGTGGATATCCAGGGGTGTGCCCTTTATCAAGCATATGGTATATAGAGCTCCAGTGCCAGATTTTGGAGGCATGGTTGATTACAGGGTTATAGATAGGAACACTAATGATGTGGTTTGTAGGATGATGTATCACTTGGCATTTGACATAGTAGCCAAGTAGCCATTTTATGGAGGTTTCATCATCATCAAAATCATTACCATCTTCATATGATAATCTGCATATTAATCACTGCTGCAGTAGCCTTAGCTGTATGGGTTATATCCTGCCAAGGATATAACAGCTGGCCAGCTTCAAAAGCTTCAAGGCACCTTCCACGCACCCAAACTGTCAAGCAGCTCAAGTTTAGCTGACTAAAACAAATGTTTGGGCACAAAGAACGTTCTCCACACCTATGTTCTTGGCTGGCCACCATAATCCAATGACCAAAAACTCCTGTCTAAACCACAAACCTATCAAATCTGCTGGGGTATTGTCTATACTTGTGCCATGTTGCTAAGGCCTGGAGCTTCTTATCTGTATTCAACAGGTCAACACCCTTCTTCTCATCCTTCAAAACTATTCTGAAAGACTCCCTAACGAAAAGCTGGCTGTGTTCTTGTTCAACACCAGGATAAACTATATCCCTGAATGTGAACAAATAACTAATGTGAAATTGTTCGATCTCGCCGTTTGTTCTTACACACGGGTTCAGAGACGATCCTCGGCTCTGAGTCGGCCACATCACCAGCTCAGCATCTTCGAGAAAGCTCGAGGCACAGTTCTATCCCATGATCCTCCTGTGCTAACCCTCAGATCTAGTTTGCCACTAGCAGCAGATCGCATCGTGAGAGGCTCGGGCCAGTATTTTTTCATTCTTTATACTATCCTTTTTGAAGTTGTAGTTGTTAAAAGTAGTTAAAAACTAGTTTATTAGTGTGATAGTTTATTAGAGAGTGCGTTTTTCAATAGTTAAAGTAGTTTTAAATAGTTTAGTATTTTTTTAAATTCGTCAAGGCCTTGTTGTAATTCTGTCAGGACTGACAGTAGGGTTTAAATTTCTGCCTTAACTTATTCTTCTCTTTTATATATATTTAGAGATAAGAATTATTCATACTTTTAGAAGTGTTATAGTGTGTTATTATATTTATATACATATATACATATAAGTGTGTTGTTAGTAATTTGTTTACTAGGTATTAGATAGTATGTCTGAAAAAGCCAAGTCAGGCTTTAAAAGGTGTCAGTGTGGACAAAAGATGTCCATTACTGATAACCATTCTTCCTGCGTCTACTGCCTTGGCTCTCTCCACTTGCAGGAAGACTGTTCCATCTGTCATTCCTTCAGTGGGAGGGTCATGCTAGAAAGGCACAGGAAGATTGTGGACAGAGGGTTATTAAAACCCAATTTTCAGGAGGCTTTAGATAAGACTGAACACGTGTTCAAGTCTTCGAAGGGGTCCAAGTCTTCAAGAGTGTCGGAGCCTAAGTCCTCGGCTCCGAGCACCTCTTTTCAGATTTGGACACCGGCCCAAAGACCTCGGGGTCGGGCGTTGAATGCTTATCTATGATCGAGACTCAGGTATTGGAGCCGGTATCGGAGGTACCACCGCCTTTAATCCTTCGCTTGGTGACGGCTTTGGCCTCTTTGACCCGTTCTTCGAGGCCGCTTTCCGACTCCGATGTGGACCAAGTGGTACAGTAGCTAATGGAGAACTCGGCTCTGTCCAAATTAATCGAAGTTTTGTCCCAATTGGTTTCAAAACTCATGGCTCTTCCTGCCCCAGAGACGAATCATCCTCCGAGACCTGTCGAGTCGTTGGAGCAAGGAATCGAAGAGCCGATGATTGTAGAGCCCTCGGTGCCGAAGCCTCCAGTAGCGCTATCAGCACCAATGACCTCGACACCTTCGGAACCAGCCGGGGGTCTCGGAGCCGACGATCTTTCCTAGGTTCCGGGATGGACAGTCGAACCGAACTTTCGGTTTCGACTCTCCCCCTCGGGGCCTCGGCTCAGATCAGCTTGGATCCGTCCTCAGGGTCAGAAACTACCGGCTTCTTCAGAACCGATGGGATCCTCAGGCAGGGGCACCGGTGCCTTCGACATCATGAGGAAGGTCTTGTCTGAATAGACACGTACGTCATCGGCATCTTCTTCTCCTGCCCCAAAGGATCCACGTTCTGCTTCTGTACCTTCAGTTCCTACCAAGCGTCGAGACCCAATGCCTTAGCCAGCCCCAGAGGGCACCCCTGGTTCCTCGGATGCCTCCCCAGAAGCCCCCTCTGAGGATGTACCAAGGAAAAGATTGTGCAAGAGGAGGCACATTGATTCCCCACAGGAATCTCTGACATCTGATACCGATTTGGATGAAGCAGAAGGGTCCCCACGGTCCCCCTCTGAAGATGTCTCTTTTGCTGACATTTTGGAAATCTTGAAACAGAGGGGAGACTGGCAGACCCTTGCCCCTTCTGTAGATGAATCGGTATTGCTGAAGGCATTTGGGGCTCAACCTTCTACCTCCTGGGTGACCCCTCCCTTTGACAAACTCATGGACCTGATAGCGCGAAGGGTGTGGGAGACAACTGATACAGTGGAACCGGTCCCCCGCAGACCCAACAAGTATATCACGGCCCCTCAAGACAAAAGCTTTCTGACTAAAGGAATGCCAGTGGATACTATGGTGGGGGTGGCGGCAGCCACTAAGAAGGAAATGTCCAAATCATCTTCCTCTGTTCACGATGGACAGATATGGGAAGCGCGTGTTTAGTTCTGCGACTTTTTCCATGCGATCGCTGAACTACCTTACGCATTTCACGCGTCTACAGAGAGATCTCCTCAAGGAACTGGGAGATACTCTCCAGGGCAATACAGATGCTGCTGTCTCCGAGAAAGTGACAGCACACCATAACACCCTCAACTCCATAGTTAACTCATCCATGAGGCTCATTTCATATGCAGCCGAAGGTTCGAGTAGGGCGGCAGCCTCAGCAACTGCTCTGAGGAGACAATCCTGGCTGCACCTATGCTCCTTTGCAGAAGCCTTCAAGTCTTCCTTTGCTAACGCCCCTTTTGATGGTGCCTCACTGTTTGGTCCCAAAGTAAAGGAGACTCTCACTAGGTGCGAGCAAGAAGGGAAGACCCTGTCTGCCGTAGGGGTCCATTTTTCCGCCCCATCTAGACCATACCCCAAAGGGCAAAGAGGCAGTAAAATGTGGTTCCAAAAGACTCAGGGATCCTTTCAGCCCACACAGAGTGATGCCCCCTCCAGAGGCAGAGGAGGGGGAAGAAATGGAAGACGCCTTCCAGGCAGCAGAGGGGGTCCGCAGAATCAGGGCGACAGAGATACATTCTCTGGGAAGCCTTTTCAGCAGTCCTGAGTGCATGCCCAGCTGTCCTACTCTGGAGGCAGTCGGGGGTCATTTGGCTTTATACCCAGTGGCCTGGCTAAATCTTACATCGGATTCCTGGGTAAAAAGCATAGTTACCAGAGGTTACACTATTCCATTTATAAAAATTCCACCTGCCCCCAAAAAACTCCCAGATGTTCCACCCAGTCTGCGAGACCAGGCAGATGTAGAAATAAAGAGACTGCTCAAAAACAGAGTCATCCAACCAGTCCCGGCAGACCAGAAAGGATCCGGAACTTACTCAAAGTTCTTTTTAGTTCCAAAGAAAACAGGGGACTGGAGGCCAATTTTGGACCTCAGCAGACTCAACACTTTCATGAAAAAGGAAAAGTTCCGGATGGTCACTCTACAGTCGATCCTTCCTTTCCTACAGGATGGTGACTGGATGTGCTCTATAGATCTCAAAGACGCGTACTACCATATCAAGATGGCCAGAGCATCCAGAGATCACCTGCACTTCTGGCTGGGAGCCAGTCACTTCCAGTTTCGTGCTCTGCCCTTTGGCCTCACCTCAGCCCCCAGGGTGTTCACCAAATGCATGGCAGTAGTAGCGTCTCACCTGAGGCAAATGGGATTCTGAGTGTTTCCTTACCTAGATGACTGGCTCCTGTCCGCCACCACCGAGTATCGTCTTGTGCAAGCCAGGGATTACACCATCAACCTTTGCTCCTCTCTGGGCATAACAATCAATTTTGGAAAATCTGTCTTATCGCCCTCATAGCGTATCTCATTTATAGGGGCAGAGTTAGACACTTCCCTGGCAAGAATCAATCTCCCCCCACTAAGAGTATCAGCCCTCAGAAATCAAATTTCTATCCTTCTTCAGAGCAAGAGAGTCCCTGCTCAACAAATCTTGAGAGTACTAGGAATGATGGCAGCCACTCTTGTCGTAGTTCCCCTAGGCAGGATGCATATGAGGATCCTGGATGCTATTCGCTCAGTGGTCATACCTACAGCTTCCACTATCTCACGAGATCTTAATCATGAACTCCTGCAATTGAGATCTCCTATAGTAGATGCACAGTCAGGACCTAACAGTAGGCTGACCGTTTGTGTTGCCCAGTCCTATAGCTACTTTAACCATGGACGCTTCTCTGATAGGGTGGGGGGGACTTTTTCAGGGAAGAACAGTCCAAGGTCAATGGTCCAACTTGGAGTACAACCTGCACATCAATGTCCTAGAGCTGAGGGCAGTGTTTCTTGCGTTGCAACACTTTCACAAGTCCTTACCTCTGGGAACAGTGACAGTTCAGACGGACAACATGTCAGTAGTCTGGTACATAAACAAACAAGGAGGAACCAGGTCTTATCCATTGTGCAGAGAGGCCCTCAGGATTTGGCAATGGGCTGTGTCTACCGGGCGCTTTCTCATAGCAACGCACATCCCAGGGACATCCAACGTCATTGCGGACAGGTTGAGCAGAGCCATCCTTTTGCCCCACGAGTGGTCCCTCAAATCTCAAGTCGCGGAAAAGATTTTCCACAGATGGGGCCAGCCTTGCTGTGACCTATTTGCATCCCCATGGAATGCCAAATGCAGAAGCTACTTTGCCCTACTGCCCCCTCCAGGGGATGCCCCCAGAGACGGACTTGTGCACGATTGGCCCCCGGGTCTCCTTTACGCTTTTCCCCTGTTCCGCTAATTCCCAAATTCCTGCAGAAAGCCAAACGTCTGGAAAGGACCATAATTCTGATAGCCCCATTCTGGCCTCGACAAATCTGGTTCCCCTTCCTTCAAACTCATCAGGTGGAGGAACCGTAGATTCTGGACCCAGTGCCAGATCTGTTGACGCACTCGTCGGGAGTTCCTCACACATCTCTCAAGTCCCTCAAAATTGACAGCTTGGCTGCTCCGCTTCCCATCTTAGCCAGGTCAGATTTATTGTCCCCTGCAGTACAACACATAATTGTATCTTCCCACAAGCCATCCACAAGGAAGCTATGCAACAGCAAATGGAAACGTTTTGCGTACTGGGCCTCGCAGCAGGGTATAGATCCGTCAGGGGCTCCAGCACACAAGATATTAGAGTTTCTTTCGACACTTTTTCATGAAGGAGCATCGACTTCCACGATAAGGGTACAACTTGCGGCTATATCTAATTTTCATGTTGGCCAGGGAGATAGTTCCATCATGTCCCACAGACTTTGCAAAGCCTTTATGAAAGGTACCTTTCACCTCCGTCCCCCCTTTCTTAATCCAGTGGCCCCATGGAATCTTAACCTGATGTTATCACAGCTCATGTTGCCCCCATTCGAACCAGCCGCAACAACCCTTCTTAAATTTTTAACGTGGAAGACACTTTTTCTGGTTGCCATCACTTCTGCCCAGAGAGTTTCAGAGTTGCAAGTGTTATCTGTCCAGCCCTCATATATGATATTTCATCCAGATAGGGTAACATTGCGCACCAATCCATCCTTCCTTCCAAAGATTTGTTCGGTCCAAAATATTAATCAATCGATTGAACTACCCACCTTCTTCAAAAATCACTCCAGTAAGTTGGAATACATGCTGCACAAATTAGACGTCCACAGGCAGCTGAGATTTTACTTAGGACGAAGGAATACAGAAAGTCAGACCAACTGTTTGTATCATATGCTGACCAAAGGAAGGGAAAGGTGGTAACAAAAGTTACTTTATCCAAATGGCTCTTAGACTGTATAAATTTCGTATATTCAGAATCAAAGCAACAACTCCCCTTTAAACCCAAGGCTCATTCTACAAGGGCGATTGCTACTTCTTTAGCCCATACTGCCCGCTTGCCATTAGATACCATTTGTGCGGTGGCAACTTGGGCGAAACCACATACTTTCATCGCTCACTACAAATTAGATAAAAACTCCAGAGACAGGGCGACGTTTGGTTCCACTGTTCTCAGGAATGTTCTTCTGTGAGCCACCCAGGGTAAAGGAGCTAGGGTCTCTACCCGTGTGTAAGAACAAATGGCGAGATCGAACAATTTCACATAAAGAAGTTATGTTCTTACCATAACGTTCCATGTGAATTGTTCATCTCGCCTTTGTTCTTACATTCCCCCCTCCATCCCCCGTCCTGCGTTCTCGAAGAACGGGTAAGACTGCATTCAGGTTCAGTCTTCTCTAGATATTGTTATTCTTGAGCTTCCTAGTGTACATCAGGGATGGCATCTTTTCTCTTCTATTGATGACAAAGTATCAGACAGTGTGGTTGTGTTTTTTCTATGTGCTTAGGGCGCAGTAACTAGTGGGATTCTTCTGGTGTTAGCAAACTAGATCTGAGGGTTAGCACTGGAGGATCATGGGATAGAACTGTGCCTCGAGCTTTCTCGAAGATGCTGAGCTGGTGATGTGGCCGACTCGGAGCCGAGGATCGGCTCTGAACCCGTGTGTAAGAACAAAGGCGAGATGAACAATTCACATGGAACGTTATGGTAAGAACATAACTTCTTTTTCATACCTTTCACCTCTTTACTCTCCTTTCTTCACTCACTTCCTTACTTCTGTAAATTTCTCTCCCCCTGGCTTTCTCTCTAAATATACCATAAGTCTGTTTTTCTCCCACATCATATTGCAATTTTTGTTTGTATTATACTAATTTACCTTTAATTTTTCTATAAACTGGCTAAAATGTCTCCAAATATTAAATCGTCATATAACTTGCATCTATTCTTAACCAATGTTTTCATGTTATGTTTAATTTAGTGTAATTATTTAAACTGTAATTATTTTTGTATTATCCAAAAAAACTGCAAAAAGTGCACTCACAAATCACTACAAAGAATCCAAAAGAGCGCAATGGGCTCTTTTGGATATTTTTGTATTATCTTAAACATTGTACAGTTATTGCTCTTAAAATGTTTTGTAACACTTTGAACCTTTTTTCCATGGGCCTCTGCTGAAAATAGGCTCCTACCCAGTTAGAATTTCCCAGTAATCAAATGTCAATAAATAAAATAAAATAAATAAATTGATGTCTTAGTATGCAAATAACAGACACTCCAGAGACATGGCCAAAGAGGCAAAAATATTTATCACTCAGCCTTACCCATGTCAGTAGAGCAGCAATAGGTCAGGTAACAAGATTGCACTGTCATACTCTAGTCAGAGAGTAGGGGTACTTCATGACTGTATGAATCACCAACCAATCAATTATATATAGCACTAACTGTACATGTGTGTTAGTAAGATGCATTTAGTTTTGGTTCTATGCGGTGGTGGTGCTGCAGTAGCGTTGTCGCCTCCTAGCAAGACATTGTCCTGTTCGATTCTCAGCTAGAGCATCTTCTGTGTGGAGGCATAGGTGAATGGGGCGTGCCTTTGTTGAAGGTTGTGCGTCAGGGCTGGTAACCCGGTACATAAAAATCCACTACCAATCATTAACGGACCGGAGTTCCGCTGTGGCGACCCCTAACCGGGAAAAGCCGAAAGACGCAAACAAACTTAGTGATTACGTCCATAAAGAGAGTTCAGTCCAAGTCTCTAATAAGAGTGACATCTTTCTTGCTTTATCAGATTTGATTTTTCTTAAATAGTATACGGATAATACTGATCTATACAAAGTCTGTAGCTAAAGATCATGGGATGTGGATGTTCAGAATGGGTAGCACACTTTCTTGTGAAGGCCAGACCTCTGTTTTGTAATTATATAAACTGCATGACATTTTACTAGAGGACAGGGAAAATAAAATTGATATCTTCTTGCGTGATCCTATTGACTGATGACTTGCCTGGAGTCTGTTAGTGTACAGTGATTCAGGTTTCTAAATCATGCCAGAATCAGATCCATATATAATGCACATATTGTAAGTTTCATTTATGGGACAGTAAGCTCTATATTTAAGAATATTGTGGCCCATCTTTTCAGCATGTTGAACTTAGTCTCTTACATAAGACGGTATTTTCTGTCTAGTGGATTAAACCTACTGTTTGTGTACAAGGCAAATGGTCCAGTCTTAGAATCTCTCGGGGAAACAGTGAGTCAAAAAGGGGGATTCTGTAGTTCAGCTATCCCCAAATACTTGTCCATCCTTGATTTAGGAATACAACAAAAATTAGTGTTTTTGCTGTAATGTTGGTACTCACCAGGTATTACAATACATTATTTAGAAGATTATAAGGCATATTAATGTCTACCAGTCACCTTTGACTAGTATTCAGTATCATTCAAGCTGCTAATATTTTTTATTTCTACTTGTTAATATCCATAACCATTGTTGTTCTTCCCCTGGCTGTTCTCATAATGAGTGAACCATCCATTTGTGACTCTTTAACGACCAGACTTTCATTAACATTTAAATAAATATGTATTTTTTGATAGGTTGTGATAAAGTCTTCCTAATGTCCTTTTCACATAAAGTATAATATTAGAGTATATAAACTGATTCAAATTTTTGATGTTCATGGCCAATACATCACACCATTTTGTGAAGATTTTAGATGCTTATTTATTTATTTTATTTATTTTACATTTGTTGACCAGGCTAGTCTAGCTGGATACATGTCCATTTTCAGTAGAGGCCCGAGGAGTTAAGCTCCAGAGTTTAAGAAGAAGTACATTTGCGATATTACAAGAAAGTAAGGGTAACAATATGCAAAGAGTACACACAAATTGAGCCAAAAAATTACAAGCAAGGTTATACAGTTAACATCATAAAAAAAAAATTTACATTTTAAAAATATATATATTTTTTTTTTTTTTGAGGGGGAGGTTGAAAAAGGGAGAGTGAGTAAGATAAGAGGGGGGTGTAAACATTGAAGAAACCAGAAGCTGTGACCTAGAATATAGAAGAAAAACATTTGCAGCAACAGTGCTTACATTTTGACATTGTTAATCCCTCTTTTGTCAAAACGAAAATAGTAATGGATCAGACAATGAAATGTTATAGTCATAACATCTTATGAAGAATCTGCAGCTAAATTAAAGCATTTATGTAAACTATTTATTACAATTTGGGGGAAAAGGACAGAAAAAGGTGGAGGAGTCTCGGTCTATATTAAAAACAACCTCACATCCAGACTTATTAGAGTGTATGACCCACTGTCTCTCAAACACGTGCAACTCACCATAAACAGGGTCTTGTACCATATCCTTGCAACCTACAGGTCCTCTTCCGTGTTCCATGAAACCCATAGTACCTATCTCATTGTAAAAGAGTTCCTCACCGTTCAACCTAATACGATCTTCATGGGGATCTCAACTACCCCTCTATAGCGTGGGAATCCTATACCACTTATAATGCACAAGTCCAGAGATTCCTAAACTTCATTAATACCAACATCCTGGAACAGCTGGTCCATTCTTCTACCAGACCTTGTACTCACAAACATGAGGGAGAAACGTTCCTCACACAGTGTAATGGCCTCGCTCGTCAGATCTGACCTTAAGGCAGTATTACTTGAAATACAAATTAAATCCGGGTAAGTGGTGAAACCAAAAAGCTTTAGGAACTATTTCAAAGCTAACCTTTCTCTACTAAGCGACACCTTGGCTAAATTCCGAGCACTCTCAAACTCAGTAACACCATAGCATATGCTGAGCTATTTACAAAATCCCTATACAGCCATGCTGATAGCTGTATAGAGTGAGCTGTGACCACTCGTGTTAAGAATAAGACAAACTCAAAAGACAAGACACCCGGGTGGAATCACAATATTAATCAGTTATACGACAAAAGAAAAAAAAATGTGGCCAAGAGTGGGAGGAACAAAGCCCGGCATACTAAACCCCCCTGACCAATCTAAACAGGCAGCTAAGAGGGTTATTTAATACTTCAAAGGATAAATTTGGAGAAAAAATAGCTTTTTGGACAAAGTTCAACCACAAAACTTTCTTCAGCTATGTTTGTGACCTCAAGAGAAGTATACAACAATGCACAGAACTTATTGTAAATGGCATCACCCACACTGAACTGGAGGCCATTGACAACCTTTTGGCTGACAAGTTCAGCCCAAATTTCTTCCCCCACACCCACAATAGTCCAAAGGAAATACCGCATACCATAATTCCCCCAGCCATTACCAGGGAACAGGTTTTCAATGCACTTCCCAAGGCTAAAAACACTGCATCGATAGGCCCCATTAACATCCTGGGATGCTTACTAAATAGCATGAAATATGACCTCTCTGGTCCACTTGAATTACTTTTCAACTCAGTTCTACAGTCAGGTTTTGTGCCCAAGGAATGGAAGATGACTACAGTCATTCCCCTGCACAAAAGAGGTTCAACCACCAATCCTGGTAACTACAGGCCTGTAAATCTGACCAGCCTCATATGTAAAGCCATGGAAAGAATCACAATGGACATGGTAAATGAGGGCATAGGTAACCTGTAAATGCAGGATCCATCACAGGTTGGCTTTGTTAAAGGAAGGTTGTGCCTATTAAATCTGGTGAACTTTTTTGAGAGGGTTACCAAAGCACTGGATGAGGGCAAGACTGTACACACAGCTTGCCTTGACCTGGCCAAGGCTTTTGATACAATATCCCACTCAGGCATTATAGAAAAGCTCATTAAAGTAGGCATAAACCCTTTTATCACCAACTGGATAGCCAAATGGCTCACTGATTGGACCCAGGGAGGCAACATTGGTGAGGCTACCTCCACCAAGAAGGCAGTCACTAGCGGAGTCCCCCAGGGCTCACTACTGGACCCACTCCTTTTTGACAGCTACTTCTTTGAAGTGAAAGCAAATGTTGATGGTTTATGGCTGATTAAGTTTGTAAGTGATTGTAAGCTGAGAGTTATTTTGACTCTCCTGCAGACACTAGCATTCTTCAAGAAGACCTATTTCTGGCTAACAAATGGTGGTAAAGCTGTGGTCTTAAACTCAGTGCTAAGAAGTGCATAATTGTACCCTTTGGGAAGTTAGCCATCCTTGCAAATTACCTTGTCGATAATACACCCCTAAGAATTGACCCATTGGTCAGGGATCTGGGTATACACATAGACAGTAGCCTTACCTTCAACTACCACATGGCCATAGTGGTGAGGAAATCCTTTTATGTTGTGCAACTCATAAGTAAGGGCATGGCATCTAGGCCCAAAGAGGTCATTATCCCATTGTACTCTGCCTAGCCTTATCAGACCAGTCATAGAGTACAGTGCTCCCTTTAGTATGTACCTGACCAGGCATATGCAGCAACTAGAGAGACCCCAGAGGTTCCTTACAAAAAGAATACAAGGCATAACAAACCTGCCTTATGCAGAGCACCTTAAAGCCCTTTCCCTCTAAACAGTCTCCTATAGATTGCTGAGGGGTGATCTACTCCTGGCTTACAAGGTCTCCACAAACCCCACAAATATGAATCTCCTGCATATTCCTAAATCAAGCAGTATCAGAAATGTAAGGTCTAAGGACATGAATTTTGTCAGTTACTTAAACAGAACGTGATAGTGAGACAGATGTGTCCCAGAGACTGCCTGTCCTATGGAACATACTTTCCATCCATGTGAAGCTGAGTTTGTTTATTACCTAATTTAAGCCCAGCCTAGGACAGTGGATGGGAATAGGAAATTTACAGTGGGTCTGGCACTCCTGTCCCTTATGAACAGAAGTAGCTTATAAATGCCTGGCCCTCAGTATCTTATTTGGACACAGTATGTCATTATTCTTTTGAGAAAACTTAGCTAGGCTTAGAAAATCCCCCGGTTGTTAGCCTAGTAACAGTTGATGAATCTATAAAATTCACAGAAATGGCAATGGCAAATGAATGCATTTGGGTTGTATAAACCCATGCCAGAAAATGTCAGCTATTACAATAAGCAGATGACATCATCACAAACAGGCACTGTTATAGGTGTTAACTGTAGTTTCGATGCCAGTTCATCAGGGGCACTTTGATAATTGATCATAAAGTGTTGTAAGTAGCCTATAGATTTTTATGGAAATTAGTACTGGTCTATTTCTTTCTGAATGACAATATTAGCATTAAAAGTGCCTTAATGTCAAGATCTTTTAACTAATGGTCCTTCAACAGAAAATGTAGCATTAAGAAATTTGTGTACCTATAAAGTGTCTTTTGATTGGTAGTTTTTTTGTAATGTTTTCCTTGTTTATAACTTTTATAAATGAGGATTCACTGGATTTTGAACTAACCTGTGTTGGTTTATTTATAGTTTTAATAAATTATGCCTGAGTGGTTTTAGCTCATACTTCTCTTTTTTGTATATATTTTTTGCAGCTCTGATTAAGTTCTCTTTTGATGTTTTGTCAACATCAAGATACCTATAAGTATAAAACAATAAAATTAGTGTCATATCTGGTTAGTAGCACACAATAAATAAATCCAAAGCTGTATAAAACACAAGAACATGTTTAATTGACTGCTTTCATCCAATGGTGAAAAAAGGACTTCTTGTGTTTTATAAGATTTTTGATTTCATTTCTTGTGTGGTACTACTGTCCAGAGGTAACATTGTCATTTTATTGTTTTAAGGTTTTAACACTATGACAAGTTGTACTGTTTGGTATGTTATTTTGTTTCATACCTAGAAGTATACAGGTATGTTATTTTGTTTCACACCTATAAGTATACACATTCAGTAAGTGATTATTAGAGGTATCCATTAAGGTATACTGCTCTGTTGTCGGGCTAATTGCCATGAGCCAGTGTTTTTAATTTCGTCTTAGTTTCACATAATGGGGCTACATATGCACCTTACACGGGGCTACATATGCACCTTACATGAATGCTAAGTGCTTAAACATTTATTTCATTTGGATATGTAGTTTGATTATGTGTAGCTAGGACAGAATTACAAGCACTGGCTCATGCACTATGTGACTTCTATATCCCTTAATGAGTACCACCCATTATGTGGAATCAAGAGATGCAGTGCAGGTCAGTATATTCTTCTAACCTTTTTGTAGTACCAACTAGCCTTGCGGAGAATTTTCTAGTATTAAGTGTTGGCTTACTGTAAGGCAGTTTCAGATGTTCAAGAAATTTGTCTGATTTTCCCTCTAAACAAACTGGGATTTTGTAGCAGCTCTGAGTACACTGAGATTGTCTACATACAATGCTAAATTAATACTGGGTAGGGCAAGCACTACATTGTTGATTAGAAAAATAGGTCGAAGCAGAGATCCTTTTGAGATATCTTTGGGAAACATACCGCATTCTAATGTAGAATCATCAAAATTAAATCTGAAAGACTTATTTTGGAGGTAGCTATGAAACCAGTGTGATGGACCATCTCCAAAACGTTTTCAACTTATCAAAGAAAATAGCAATATCCCATGGCTTGGTGTGGGTAATGCTGGCTTTACCCATGGTTGGTGTGGTTTGCTCACGAGGGTATTACCCACACCCAGTCATGGGTTACTGTTATTATACAATGACATTACTAAAGAAAAAGTTACTTTTCTTAAATGATGTCTTTGTATAATGGCGCCTTGGTGCTCTTCTGCTTTTTTTCCCCAGTATCATGGGGCTTTCTTGATGTACTGCACATGTGTATAGGACTTATGTTCCCATGCTTACACAGTACATCAGTGCTTTGGAAAGCAAGCAACGGAGGAAAGAAAATCTCCATTGCTTTTTTCTTTTTTTTAATAAAAAAAAATTGAAATCCGGACAATTCAGTCATACATGAGAGACAGGGCAGAGAATATACAAGGATAATCAGGTGCGTTTCTTTAGTTTGCAGAACTTACCTGATTTTCCTTGTATTTTCTCTGTCCCATCTCTCTCATACTTGTTTGGATTTCAAAGTTTATTTATTTATTTTTTAAATAAAGAAATCTGGAAAGCTGCATAGCATTTATTAATAGAAGAAAGTCTGGGTGACCGGACTTTTTTCTGTTAATAGAAAACATACTAATAGAAGGTACTGTGTCAAATGCCAAGGCATTTGACCCAATACCCCACTCTGGTATTGTTGATAAACTCAAGAGGTTAGGTACAAACCCGTATGTCACCCAGTGGATAGCCAAACAGCTCACAGATAGGACCCAGGAAATTCGAATTGGGGAGTCCACCTCTACAAAGAGGCCAGTCACAAGTGGATCCTCTCGCGGATCAGTCCTTGGACTGCTCTTTTTTGGCATTTACTTCTCTGACATCAAGACCAATGTCAGTGGTCTCTAGCTGATTAAATTTGCAGGTGATTGCAAATTAGTAGCTGTCATTAAATCTTACACTGATACAAATGTTCTCCAGGAGAGGTTGACACAGACAAACAGCTGATGTCAGAGCCATGGATTAAAGTTAAATAAAAAGAAATGCATAATAGTATCCTTTGGGAAGTCATCCATCTCTGGTAACTATCATATTGACAACACACCCCTTAAAGCTGACCCAGTAGTCAGGGACATAGGGACACACATAGATAGTAATCTAGCCTTTGATCATCACATATCTACAGTGGTGAGGAAATCATTGTATGTTGCACAACTTATAAACAAAGGTATGGCATCTAAGTCCAAAGAAGTCATTGTTCCACTGTCTTCGGCATTCATCAGACCTATCATTGAATACTGTACCCCCTTTGGTATGTACCTAACCAGGCATATCCAACAATTGTAATGTCCACAGAGGTTCCTCACTAAAAGAACACAGGGTGTAAGTAATATGTCCTATGCAGACCACCTCAAGGCCCTATCTCTGTATTCTGTCTCCTACAGGCTTTTGAGGGGAGATCTATGCCTGGCATACAGGACATTGTCAGTCCCCACTCTGATGGACCTCCTGCATTTCCATTTAACAAACAGCACCAGAATAACCTGTTCTAAAGACTTAAACCTTGCCTGTGATATAACTAGGACCTGCTGGCGAGATAGGTATGTATCTCGCAGAGACATAGAGTCTATGGAACAGGCTTCCTATCCATGTGAAACAGAGTTCCTCCCTAACCCAATTCAAGTACAACTTGGACAATTGGATAGGAAACTGGAAATTCATCCCTGGTTTGGCACCTGTGTCTCTAATGGACGGAGATATAACCTGTAAATGGTTCATCTCCCAGGCCCATGCCTACACTTATCAAGGGTATCAGAACTTGTCAGAGATTTGGGATGCATGGCTAGACTTAAAAAGGTCCTTGTGGTCGTTAACCTAGTAAACACCTATGACCCTATGATTTTACATTGGGCATGGTGGTGGGACTGGCCAATCAGCATGCACATTTTTGAATAATAATAATGGCCAGTCATTGTATAATAATATATAACCAACAGTTCTTGTTACTAATTCCTTTTTTATATTTTCTTGAACCAATAACCCTATAAATAGCTAAGATGATACTGTACCCTTTTTGTCTCTTGGCAGCTTGCCTCAGGGTATACACTGTTTGTGTAACTGCATTATTATCTCACACTTTATTTGGTGTAGTTGCAGAAATGTTTCAGGATAAACCCCCTTTGTTCTCACCAAGTACAACACCAGGAGTATGTAATGTCCCCCTTAAAGGGTAAGCCACAATGCAGGTATTTGTGTACTATTAACAGCATTACATCACAAAGGGAAAATACTGCCCAAAAAATAAACTAATAAACAACAGATAACGGCACTAACAAGACCACCAATCAATTCCAGAATGTCCAATTTAATAAATCCAACAGGAGGCTAAAATGCAGTCGGCTTTAACAAAATAAAGGCTGCAACACATAAACGCTGTACTATCTCTCGTGTTTTTGTCCAAAAAGACTTCTTCAGATTTAAAATATATATTGTGAACCCTCTTTTATTTATATACCCTCCTTAATTCACAAACCACTAATAGGGTATAAGGAGTAATTAAAAACTGTTAAAATGTAGTGCATTATTAATGTTTTTATATATATATATATATATATATTTTTTTTTTTTTTTCATATTCTGTATTTTATGTACTTTAAATAAAAAACAACTTTTTAATGCAAAACACGGGAAGATTTGCTGAATCCAGTTCTTGATTTGTGATAAAAGTTTACTCAATTTTTAACAGTACTTAATTTAATATTTATTGCATGCATGGTTCTCCTCAAATTATCTATGGTATGATCCCAGAAATTATCATTAGTAATATATAATTGTCAGTCATGGGATGGGCAAGGCCAATCTCTAACCAAATGGGATTATTTATTTATTTATTGATAAGTTAACTCAAGCATAAAAAGAGAAATTGTCTAGGCTTAAAATGGCCTGCAAGGGCAGCTAGCCTGGTACTTACCTATGAACCTAAAAAGACTTGTTATCTTACACTTTAACAAGACAAATATTTTACCAAAGTCATCGCTTAATCTCAAGACAAATTGGTTTAGTTATACATCCTAAGCAGTATGTTGACTTACAAGCCATAAAGAAATCTCTCATACTTTCCTGCTGTGTTACTTTATCTTTTACGCTCTAAATCAGTATGTAGACATACTAGGCATAAAGATATGTTTCATGCTATCCAGCTGTGCTCTTGTAGCTTTCAAGCTGTATATCGCCATAGATTTGTTATGTGGATTTATCTTCAAAACTCTCCTCTGTTGCATTGTATTTAAATATCTTGTTTAATATTGTTAATACTGTGATACTTGATGTACAATTCTGTGACTTCTGATGATTATCTGGATTTGTACACTGTCACTGTGCTCAAGTCATTGCAGAAAAAGGTTCAAGGACCTGCCCACCTTTGTGGTTATCAACAGATTAAGTAAGGAATTAAGTTAATGAGTAAGTAAGTAAATAAATAAATATGCTTTGTATCTTTAATTTTTGTTTCAGTTTCATATTCATCTCTTTCTGTGTCCGCCTACTCTTGATGTTTCCCTCAGTGTAAAAATCATTTCATTCACACTAAGTTCTCATTACTCTTAGGGCAGGCTTCAGAAACGTTCAAGCAGAGCTGAATTGGGATAACACCATAGTGAATGTCGTAAGTGAAACGTAGAATGGCAATGAATACATAAAAAAATTGTTAAATGTAAACACGTAGAGCACTACAGAGAAGAAAAACAGATATTTAGATCAAAAATATAAAACGCAGGGAAGATGACCTGCGCTCATGGCCAAACTACTCGCAGTATGTCACTTCATGCAAAATACAGGAATAATTTGTTGCATACCTATTGGGAAGGGATGCAGATATCAGGTAGTTAGTACTAATCATGGCCATGATGCCTTAAGCAGGAGTACATAGTGTGTCCACAAATGTTTGCATAAGGCAGAACAAGAGAAAATAAACTGTAGACAGAAAATCCAGGCTACAGTTATGTCAGAAAACAGTGAAGGATCACAGAAAAGCAGAATGAGAAATACACTAAAGGAGAAAAACAGACACATATGTACCAGCAGTTTTCCTAAAATTTTATGGCAGACTATGCATACTAACAAAGGCATATGCTAAAGTTACAGTCATCGGAGTTAAAAAAAAACACAGAAAGACAATTAAAGCAAGCAAGTAAGCATGCCACCTAGCCCAGAAAATGCAATCTGACAGTTCCCTATCCCATTATCAGTGAGAGGGTAGATGAATATATTCCAAGACATGCTGTCAAGATAGGCACAAATATACAGTGAAATATCTTACTTGAAGTACAGCTCAGCAATAGGATAAGTAACATGCAGAAGCTGTACAGAGCATCTCAGTTTAGCCAGGTACCTCTATACACGCACTGCATAGGGGAGCAAAGACACAGAAAGAAGCAACATGAATCCACAAGGAACAGCTATGCTGATATATTGTGTGTGTGTGTGTGTGTGTGTGTGTGTGTGTGTGTGTGTGTGTGTGTGTGTGTGTGTGTGTGTGTGTGTGTTATATGGGTAGCATAATATACATGCAGTGGCAACATTGGTGGCCAGAACAGTGCAGTGAGGGGTTATATATAATTAACTGTTGGCAACCCATGGAATGTTGGTGACCCTTGTGATGACACCCTGTGATTCAAGAGGAGCTCTAGAGATAAAGTGAATTGAATAGTGCTGCTCGGCCATGGAGAGAATGTGACACAGAGCCATGACCTTCATAAAGCAGGATACAATTATAATGCTGTTAGTGTGGAAGTTAGTACAGAGTATTAAGGCTGAGCTGTTGACTAGTTGCTGCCTGTGGTCCAAGGTTTGATTTCTTCTAACTCTGTTTGCCTGCTGTATGATTCTGAGCAAGTCACTTAACCAGAGAGTGCTTCTGGGTTGTCCCTGAAAAGAGACATTTGTGTCCTGTGAGCTTACTCGGTCAACACATGTTATATGTTTATGTTATAACATAAAATGTTATAAAGCCTATAGCATTTAGAAAGACTGCAGCATTTCCTCACAAAAAATGTCACATATATGAGCATCTTAAGCTACACAGAACACCTAAATGTTCTGCAACTCTATTCTGTTCTCATAAACTTTTCCGCAGTAATCTCTGCCTGCCCTACAGGGTGGAACAACCCCAAGCTGCTTGACCTTCAAGAAGTTTGCAAAACTGTACATGCTACAAAGACCCTATGGATATAAATCTATAACACAATATAAATAGGACCTGCTGGTAATAGACATATCTCTGCCAAAGAATCAATTATCTCTGGAATAAACTCCTATTTCATATCAAACAAAACAAATTCCTGGCTCTTTTAAATCTAATTTAGAAAGCTGGATGGGTAACCATAAATTAATTTTTATATACAGGGGCAGTAATCATAATAATGGTAATACCAATAATACCTATTTGGTAACCAGGTAGGCCCACTAGGCACAAAATCCCTTTTCAAGGGTGACTTGGGAGCAGTGTCTGATTGAGCACTATAGGTAAATGAGGGCTGTGGGACTCCAACTCTACACCACAGGAGCTATAGCTAACAGCCTAAACCTCTGCACCAACTGCCACAAAATGATTTTGTGATAAATCATCTAGTGTGACCCTCTGACATTATAATATGAGGGCGTGATTTCCAGATGAGATATCCATCATTCCCTGAAGATGTTTGCATTGAAATATCTCAGAGTCAGTCCCCACTGATTAGCTGGCATGAATGGAACCCAAGATCTGGCCACACAGCACCACAGTGTTTACCTGACTGAGTAGTAAAAAATGATGGAGTCAAACAAGTAATGATATGAGGACACCATAAAGAATGCTGCATGAGATGAAATACACAAACCTACTCCAGGAAAGATGGGCACATAGAGATATTCAAACAGACAGACTGACAGACAAAGACAAACACACACACCGCAGTTATACAGCAGTCGTCAGTGTACTGAATCAGGTAATGGTGATTTTGAGTGCAGGATAACTAAAATAATTTGACACTACAATGTCACACAAGTTCATAGATCAGTTAGTTATTGCCTACAGGGCAAACTCAACATGTTTACAGCACAGATATCCATGATGGTGTGTATCAGATCTCCTAGGAATGATGATACTGGCATGAAGACCATAGAATGGGAAACATTTATTCATGAATCAGATATCACAGTGGACATTATACTATAGTGGTCATCCAGTGTACGGGAGTTGCTTATATATATATATATATATATATATATATATATATATATCAGCAATGACACCCCCATACTGCAGAATGTTCTTACAGGTCACAGAAGTACCACCTTACATATTAAACAGCAGAGAATTGCAGACAGTTAACAGGTCAAGTTGACATTTCAGGCAAAGAGGGTAAGATATGAATATAAAGCAAGGAATTGAAAGCATGGTGCATTACCGGTTTATGAACCACTACATGTACACATTTGTTACATCATGATTGAAGAAATACCTTGCAAAAGCTAGAATAATAAACAGAGGCAGATTCAACATTCTACTACTTAACTGAAAGTGAACAGACCTTAACCCCATACTTGAAATATTTACATATACAATATACATGCACAGAGTGTATATAAAGCATATCGTGTGGGGCCCTTAAGAGAAGTTAGAGCAAAGCCATCTAATAGCAAAATAAAGGCATCAGACTTATCAAATAGCAGTCCAAACTTGCAGTAACAACATGAAAAAAGCATCGTTTGCTGGGATGCAAGCTTTGTCCCCACACTCTTTTATATATATATATATATATATATATATATATATATATATATATGTATATATATATATATATATATATATATATATATATATATACTGAGTCCTCAATTGCAAAACCTCAGTGAAAACAAGCAACTCTTTGAATAGGCAATAATATAGTCAGACTTCAGTGGTCTTGCAGCAGAGCAGATATATGTAAAGATTTTCTGGGACTTGTCAGTTTAGGAAATTGAGATCAGGGAGAATGAATTCCAGGTGATAATATTTGTTAAATGATATCTCCCACATGGTTACTTTAGCAATGCAGAAATTCCATACTGTGGTTGCTCATTTGAACTTCTGCATATGTAAAAACTGTCTGCACAGTGGAAGAATGACAGTGACCCACTATGAATGACACTGAATACAACACATTGTCATACTGTTTATCACAGGCAACATTCAATATTATGAACCTAGGCAAAGTTGATCTGAAATTAATATTGACTATAAACTATTGGCCTAGAGATATGACCCATGCTATCTGAGGATGTGAAAAGCTGTGGTATGTAATGTCCACAAAACGTCCTTTACATCACAGACCAGGAGTCTCTGCAGTCTGCTGTGGCAGGCTGTTAAGACATTTGGACAATATCTGCTTTACAAAACTCTACAATTCAGAACAGAACTCAGATTCAAACCAACAGGAGCCATCTGAGTCCAAATAGTGTCCCAGCCTAAAATTATCCCTAATTGGTGTAGGAGGTACTGCCAGGATATTACCATACAACTGACACCAGAAAGATAAATAAAGAACAATAGTAGAGAGTGAAAAAGGAGCCATGAAGCAAACAGGGAATAAAATGAAGAAGCTTGCCAGAATTTTGTGACTTTGTGGTTATTCAGAGAAAATATCACTATAACATTGCTAGTACTTCACTAGTGAGCTCTAGTGTGGCAATTTGGAAACATAATAGAGGGTGAATTTTTTGATGGGATAGAGTCACATTTTTTTTGGACTAGAGTGCTGTGTTAGTACAGCTATGAAGATATATTGAAGTGAATACAAGAAAAACAATTATCCTATGAATTTTAGGGCTTGGTATCAGAAAAGGTTGCCCTGGAGGGCACCTAACTCAATGCACATAACAGTAGAGAGTGAAGCAAATTAATGAGTTTTTCAGATTATTCATTTTTTTAATAACAAATGACAAGTGATTTCATTTTTATCAAGGGACAAGACCTCTTGCCCTTACATGTTGACAAACAAATTTTATATTAAATTTAAAAATTAAATAACTCCAGTTTTGTTTCAACTTTTCCTGTTAATGACCATAACAGGTTATGTTCCAGATAAATTCTTTACATTAGCTAAAACCACATTATTTTTTAAATACATTAGAGGTCCAGTGGACAGAGATAGTTGCCACTGAGTCTCTTTATTCAGTAATGTTGTGTTGTTGTGTCTTTCAGCTTTTACCGGTTAGGGGTCGCCACAGCGGAACTCCGGTCCGCTAATGATTGGCAGTTGATCTTTACGTGCTGAGTTGCCGGCCCTAACGCACAACCTTCAACGAAGGTACTCCCATTCACGCATGTCTCCACACAAGACGCTCTAGCTGAGAATCGAACGGGACAACGTCTTGCTGTGAGGCGACAACGCTACCGCAGCACCATCACCGCGGGTATAGTCTCTTTATTCAGTAAATATTTCAAAATTCTTGTCCATATTATTAATTACTTAACTCCATATTTATATAAGCTAATAAATCCATTTCTGTTCGGTTTTGTACTAGAGGGAGATACATTCTTAGTCACTTGGTCAGTTCTGCCCCTCAAGTTATTTGTCCAGTCTTTTCCTTCGTTATACTCCTCTAGCAGAGCTTTGGTCCATTTAGTGTATTTAAAGTTTTTGAAAAAATTATTGGGTTTGGGCATTCTGCAGACTACTACAGCACCAGAAACGAGAAAGAGAGACTTTTTGTGCTAACTGCAGGTACCTTTTGCCGAATTTTCTAATTTTTGCTGATTTTGGTTGTTTTTATTACTTGCACTTCTCAGAAAGCTTAAAAAGTAGATTAGCTACTTATTTCACTGTATTTCTGCCTGTAAGTCATTTTCCAGTTGTGCACTTGCCTTGCTTTATTTAAAAAGTTTAAATTTTCAAATTTCTAATTTTGTAAAGTTTTAATTGAGTTTACTGTTCTGGGCTATACACTCAAGTGCATTAGCCTTTCTGTGCTTATTTACTGTGTAACTGCATTGTTTAGCCTGATTTAACCAAAAAAAAAAAATTATTTTGTTTGCTAATTTCCCGTCTTTTCTAATTAGAATAGTCCAGTTTCCAGGCTTTGCTGGTTTCAGGACTTTATTTTCAGTGTTCAGAGCTATCCAGACCTTGCTGTGGTAGAGGGAGGTCCTACTGCTTACTAGTGAGAGTGGGAGCATTGTACTGCCTATCTAGCACTAGAGGAATGGTTTCCAGCTCTGAAATTAAAATCTTATTGGCCATTTTGAGCTGATTTAGAGGAGTCAGAGGGGTCCCCACGTTCCCCCCTCGGAGGATATCTCCTTTGCTGATATCCGTGAAGTCCTGAAACAGAGGGGTGACTGGCATTCCGTTAGCCCTACTGATGATGAATCGGTGCTTTTGAAGGCTTTTGGGTCTCAACCCTCCACCTCCTGGGTGATTCCACCCTTTGATGAGCTTATGGAGTTGGTTGCTCAAAGGGGATGGGAGTCTCCTGATACTGTGGAACCTGTCCCTTTCTGGCCCAACAAGTTTATTACATCGGCTCAAGACAAAATGTTCCTTACCAAGGGAGTGCTGGTTGATGCCATGGTGGTGGCGGTGGCCACCAAGAAAGAGATGTCTGAAACCTCTTTTACTGTCCATCCTCCTATTAGAGATTCCAGGACTATGGACAGGTATGGAAAACGCATTTTTTTAGTTCAGTGACTTTTGCTATGCGATCGCTCAACTATTTGACACATTTTTCCCATCTTCAAAGAAATCTCTTAAAAGAGCTTGGAGATACTCTACATGGTAGTACAGCTAAGGGCTGATAAGGTGACATCCCAGCTCAATATCCTTAATTCCACAGTTAACTCATCCATGCAGCTCATTTGCAGCCGATGGCTCGAGTCGGGCAGCGGGTTCAGCAATAGCTCTTCAGAGACATTCCTGGATGCGCTTATACTCCTTTGCGGAAGCCTTCAAGTCTTCTTTCATTAATACTCCATTTGATGGCTCGTCCCTTTTCAGGCCTAAAGTCAAGGAGAAGGAGACCCTCACTAGGTGTGAACAAGATGGAAAGACTCTATCTGCCGTAGGAGTCCATTTTTACATCCCTACTAGACTTTACTCCAAAGGGCAAAAGAGAGGAAAAATGTGGTTCCAGAAGTCCCAGTGAGCTTTTCAGAACACTTGTAGTGTACCCCCCTCCAGGGGCAAGGAGGGGGTAATAATGGAAGACGCCACCCGGGCGGCAGAGGGTGTCCGCAGAACCAGGGCGACAGGGAACAGTTCTTTGGCAAGCCCAACCAGCGCTCCTGAAAGGAGGCCTGACTGCCCTACTCTGGATGCAGTCGAGGGTTGCTTGTCTTTGTAGCCAGACGCCTGGCTAGAAATTACAAAAGATTCTTGGGTACAAAGAATTGTTACCAGAGGTTATGTCATTCCTTTCTCAGAACCCCCCCACTGTACGAAGGAAAATCCGAGACGTTCCACCCAGTCTCGGGGATCAAGCAAGCCATAGAAATTCAAAGGCTGCAGGAAAAGAGAGTCATCCATCCAGTCCCAGCAGACCATATAGGATCTGGAACCTACTCCAGATTCTTTTTAGTTCCAAAGAAAACAGGGGACTGGAGGCCCATCTTGGACCTCAGCAGACTCAACACCTTTGTAAAGAAGGAGAAGTTCCAGATGGTCATGCCTCAATCGATTCTTCCATTTCTAGGAACAGGCGATTGGATGTGCTTTATAGATCTCAAAGATGTGTACTATCACATCAAATGGCCAGACCATCCAGAGATCACTTTTGTTTCTGGCTGGGAGCCAGTCACTATCAGTTCCGAGCACTGCCCTTTGGTCTGACAACAGACCCCAGAGTGTTTACCAAATGCATGGCAGTGGATACGGCTCACCTGAGGCATCTAGGATTCCGAGTGTTTCCGTATCTGGACGGCTGGCTCCTCACCACCACCTCCAGGCATCCACTACTTCAATCCAGGGATCACATTCTCAATATGTGCTGTCAGTTAGGAATAACTATAAATTTTGACAAGTCTGCGTTGTCACCATCACAGTGTATCTCCTTTATCGGGGCAGACTTAGACACCACCACCACCATGGTAAAATTGCCACTGGACAGAATAATCACTCTTCAACAACAGGTAACAGATATTCTGATGAGCAAAAAAGTACCAGCCTCTCAAGTGTTGAAACTACTAGATACTATGGCAGCAACGCTCATAGCAGTTCCTCTGGGGTGTATGCACATGAAAATACTTCAATGGTTACTCTTCACCCAGTGGTCTTACCAACAACTTCCAATGTCATTCTTGATAATGATTACAGATTCATGCAGAAAGGATCTTCAGTGGTGGCTGACCAGCCATCATGTAACAGTAGGTCACCCATTTGTTCTTCTGCCGCCATCAGCCATGGTGACCACGGAGGCTTCTCTGATAGGGTGGTGAGGGCTTTTTCAGGGAAGAACAGCCCAAGGCACCTGGTCAGAGACAGAGTCACAGCTGCACATCAATGTCCTGGAGATGAGAGCGGTACTTTTGGCATTGCGGTATTTCCATGACTCTCTACCTCTGGGGACGATTGCGATCCAGACCGGCAACATGTCAATAGTCTGGTATATCAACGAGCAATGGGGGACCAAGTGTTACCCCTTATGTTGAGAGGCCCTGAGAGTTTGGCAGTGGGCTGTATCCACCTGGTGCTTTCTGATAGCAATGCACATCCCAGGGAAATCCAACGTGATTGCGGACAAACTGAGCAGAGCTATTCTGATGCCACACGAGTGGCCCCTCAAAGACAAAGTTGCGGAGATGATTTTCCACAGATGGGGCCAACCTTGCTGCGACCTGCTTGCATCCCCTATGAATGCCAAATGCAGAAGCTACTTTGCCCTGAATCTCTCACCAGGGGAAAACCCAAGGGATTTGCTCGTACACAATTGGCCCCTAGGACTCCTATATGCTTTTCCATTTCCCCTGATTCCGAAATTTTTGCAGAAAGCCAAAGCCCTGGGGAGGACTGTAATTCTAATAGCCCTGTTTTGGCCTCAACAGATTTGGTTCCCCTTCCTACGACTCTGCCAACTAGAGGAACCTTGAATTCTACACCCAGTTCCAGACCTGCTGACACATTTGTCAGGGGCTCTTCATCCTTCTCTTCATTCCCTCAGATTGACAGCTTGGCTGCTCTAATTTCCAACTTAGCCAGGTCACACAGTTTTTCCCCAGAGGTACAGCATATCCTTGTATCCTCTCATAAAGCTTTCACCAGAAAGCTGTACGCCAGCAAATGGAAGCAATTTGCTTTTTGGGCTTAGCAAAATAATATTGACCTGTACATCACCCTGATTGCTAGCATTTTGGAGTTCCTGACTAAGCTTTTTAATGAAGGTGCTGCAACTGCCACCATATGAGTTCAATTGGCTGCAATTTCAAATTTTCACCTCAGATCTGAATGTTCTAAGCTAATGTCTCACAGATTATGTAGAGTCTTCTTAAAAGGTACCATGCATCTTAGACCGCCAGTTAGACAACCTTTTACTCCCTGGAATCTGAATTTTGTGTTATCATGGATTATTCTTCCTCCTTTTGAGCCTGCATCATCCTGCCAATTAAAATTTCTGTCTTGAAAAACTATCTTCTTGGTAGCCATTATATCAGCACGTAGAGTGTCCAAACTTCAGGCCCTATCTATCAAACCCCCATATTTGTTTTTTTCACCCCGACAGAGTGTCGCTGAGGACTAACCCTTCCTTCCTTCCAAAGTATGTTCGGAGGCTAACCTGAATCAAATTATTGAACTCCGAACTTTCTTCAGTAGCTATTCTAACAAGTTTGAGTATATGTTGCATATACTTGATGTTCACAGACAATTAAGATTCTATTTGGACAGAACAAAATAATTTAGAAAATCAGAACAACGTTTTGATTCTCATGCTGACAGCAAGAAAGGCTACCAGTATCCAAAGTTACTCTTTCCAAATGGTTGACTGATTGCATTCATATATTCCTCAGTGAATCAACCATTAGGACATAGCATGAAAGTGCATTCCACTAGGGCTGTTTCTACTTCTTCAGCTTATGCGGCTAGGCTGCCTTTGGACACTATATGTGCAGCTGCCACTTGGTCTAAGCCTCATACCTTCATCACACATTACAAAGTAGATAGGGCCTCCAGGGACAGGGCTTCCGTTGGTTCCACTGTCCTCAGGAATATACTCCCGTGAGCCACCCAGAATGAAGGGTGCTTGGGGCGCTACCCATGTGTAAGAATGAACAGCGAGGTTGAACAACTTCACATAAAGAAGTTATGTACTTACCATAACGTTCCATGTGAGTTGTTCATCTCACCTTCATTCTTACATTCCCACCCGCTGTTCCCCTTCAGGCTTCTCGAAGAACGAGTAAGACTTTTCGGTCTGGTCAGTCTTGTTCTAGGATTTCTTACTCTGGCTGAAGTACTGTTTATGTGTTATTATGTTACACATGGTGGGATCAGCAAACTAGATCTGAGATGAGACAGAGAGCATCATGGGATAGGGACTTGGCCTCGAGCTACTCTAAAACCTTGAGCTTGTGAAAGTGGCCGACTCGGAGTCGAGTGGCTCCGAACCCCCAGAATGAAGGCGAGATGAATAACTCACATGGAACGTTATGGTAAGTACATAACTTCTTTTTAGTTGCCTGTCGGGTGCCAGGATCCACCACATAATGCATGCACTCAAGTCACTCCATAACAGGTACAAATATGACTCTGTCATTGTCCATGTTGGAGTGAATGACTTGAGACGTACTTCCCTGGACTACATGAAAAGAGACATGGAAGAGCTTTTGGATCATGTAGCCTAAGCAGGTATGACCCTAGCCCTGAGTAGCATCCTGCCATCACCCAGAATGATATCACAGTATAAGGACAAAATGATTGACTTCAATAATTGGCTAAGCTTCTGGTGTCATTCAGAGGGGATCCAGTATCTGTCTGCTTGGGACGACATGATCGACAAACCACAATGCTTTGCAAGAGGTGGTTTGCACCTGTCACCCCTGGGATTCATGTTACTGGCTAAGGCTCTTGCCACCCCTATAGTGCCTTTTTAGGCAAGGTTCAAAGGACAAAACTACCACCGTAACAAGTACAAGCAAGCAAAATCTGAAGGCAATGCTACTCAATGCTAGAAGTCTAAACCTCAAGATGCAATCTCTCGAGGCTCTCCAAAAAATGGAGAACATCGATATCTGTGCAATAACTGAGACCTGGTTCAAAGCTGTAGGGAGCACACTTGCAATACCAGGCTACAACTCATATCACACTTTTCGGCCACCAAACCAGGGCCAAAACACTAAAGGTGGGAGGAGTGTCCATATTCACACCTTCAAGCTGGTTGCCCAACACAATGCATCTGAAATTCTCCAGGTGCAACTAACACTAGGTAAGACTGCAATACAAGTTGTAGCTTGCTACAGATCCCCACCATGTCCCAAGATTCTCACTACACCTTTCTAAACATACTCGAAAATATTAAGATACAAACAAACACCCTAATACTGGGTGATTTCAGCTACCCTGGTGTTAACTGGGAAAACTGCTCCTGTACCAACACCTTTGCTTAACGGTTCTTGGAATTCATAAATTCCAATGCCCTAGAGCAACTAATTCATAGTCCCATCAGGGGTACCAATATTCTAGACCTGGTCACTACCAACATGGGAGATTGATGCACCACACCAGTGGTCACCCCCTCATTGGTCAGATTAGACCATAAGCTAATCACCCTTGACATCCACATCCCACCCCCACCCCCCTTTAAGGAAACCTTCGTAAAAAATGTCTTCAAAGCCAACTTCATGCTTCTGAAGTCAGAAGTAACAAACTTCATGACACCCATGCAGATGGGAACTGGAAGTTCAAATGCTGAATCCTACACTAAGGTGCTGTATGAGCACATTCACTCGTGCATGGACCGAGCCATCCCAAATAGAACCAAGATTCTGTCCACTAAAAAAAGGAAGCCAATCTGGTGGCCCCCTGCCATAAACAAGCTGTACACAGAAGGAAGAAACTGTTGCAGAAAAGAGGAAGAACCCAGGATTCAAAAAACTCCCTCACCAGCCTCAGTAGAAAGCTGAGATCCCTCATAAAATCTTCCAAAGCTAGTTATGAAAACAAAATTGCCAAAGATTCCAAAGACAACAACAAGGCATTCTATAGCTATGTCAAGAATTGAAACGGCAATACTCAGATCTGCTCTGAACTACAGCAGAATGTCTCTAGATATACTGATCCCAAGGATATTGCCAATATCCTGGCAGATAGATTCAGTGCCAAGTTCACCCCCTAAAGGGCCCATCTCAGTACTGAAAGAATGCCAAATTCTGGTAATCACAGCCACTCAGGTAAAAACTGCACACTCCAAAGCCAAGAATACAGCTTCCATGGGACCAGATGACATCCCGGGCTGTGTACTGTATGAACTACGAAATGAACTGGCACCTCACCTATGTGTCATGTTTAATCATAGCCTCACCTCAGGCTTTGTGCCCACACAGTGGCGCACAGCTACAGTCATCCCACTCAACAAGGGAGGATCCACTCTGGATCCTGGGAACTACCGTCCCATCAGTCTTACGTGCCTGATCTGCAAGGCCATGGAACATATTATCATGGAACTTGTAAACAAAGATATTGGCAACCTTCAAACACTGGACCCCACCCAGTTTGGGTCCGTGAAGGACCGATCTTGCCTCCTGAACCTGATCGACTTCCTCGAATCAGTCTCCAGAGCCGTGAATGAGGGTAAGGTGGTTCACACAGCCTACTTGGACCTTGCCAAGGCTTTCGACACTATCTCCCACTCTGGAATCATAGATAAACTTACTAAGCTGGGCATTAATCTCTATGTCACTCGATGGGTTGCAAACTGGCTTACTGACAGAACACACACTGTAAAAGTAGTCGACTCCAAATCCAGCTCCAGACAAGTGACAAGTGGTGTACCGCAGTGTTCTGTCCTGGGACCACTCTTGTTTGGCATCTACTTCTCTGAGGTACAGGCCAACAGTAAGGGACTCTGGCTTACAAAGTTTGCAGATGACTGCAAGCTTGGAACCATTATTGAATTCAAAAATGATGTGGCTATACTACAAAAGGGCCTTATCGAAACAGATGCCTGGTGCCAGAGCCATGGGCTCAAGCTAAATGCCAAAAAATGTATAGTTGTCCCCTTTGGAAAAAAACACGTACCTGTGAACTACCACATAGGTGGCAGTACACTAAACACTGAAAGTGTGATTAGAGACCTAGGACACAGGTGGACAGTGGTCTCACCTTTGATAACCACATTGCCACAACAGTTAGAAAATCCTTCTACGTGGCACACCTCATCACTAAGGGCTTTTTATCCAGAAAAAGGAGGTCATTGTCCCTCTGTACTCATTCCTCATTAGACCCATTATAGAATACAATGCCCCATTTGGTATGTACCTCCCAAGACATCTGCAACAGCTAGAAAGGCCGCAGAAATACCTCACAAAAAGAGTCACAGGCCTAAGCAGATGCCTTATGCTGACCGTCTAAAGAAACTCCAGCTATACTCTGTCACATATCACCTACTGAGAGGCGATCTCTGCCTAACATACAAGGCCATGTCAAACCTAGAGTTGTTGGGCATGCTACACTTAAAGAAATCCCAGTCCCTCTGAGCCACACGCTCCAGGGATCTTAACCTTGTCATCATGATGAATAGAACATGCTGGAGGGAGAGGTTCCTGATCCAGAGTCTCCCCATACTCTGGAATAGTCTGCCCATACGTGTCAGGCAGAGCGCCTCAATGGCCCTCTTGAAGAGGAACCTTGACGATTGGATGGGAGATAGGAAATTCACCCTGGGGATCACATCAGTAGCCCTACTAGACAGGGGTCCAGGAAAGTAAATATTTGTGGGAAGCAAAAGCCAGAGAATCGTTATGGCTAGGCTTGTATAGGCCCTAGGACTGTTAGCCTAGTACCTACCTATGAACCTATGTATAAATAAATGTATGTTTCAAGTCATTTGAGTGTCCTTGGATGTATACAATGTAAGAAAAAACTTTGTTTCTGTCTTTACCATTTTTCTTCTCAGTCAACATTTTAAATTCAGATAACAGATAGCAACATGTTGGGGTCAGGTGTGTGTTTCCTTTACCCCCATTTTATTCATCCTCTGCCTAAACTCTGTCTTATTAGTCATCTAGAACATACATGTCTTTGTTCTGTTTTTTTTTTTTATTTCTGGGCATTACTGTCTTTGCAGATTATATTTTTCTAACTATTTTAGATATCCAAATTCGATACATACTTTTCTATATTTCCCTAATTACTTTTCTAAAATTACTGGTTATATTAACCCAAGAAAGAATTAATAATTTTTTTCATTGCACTGATTTGAAGTCAGGACAGCTACATAATACAGATTTGATTTAGTTTTTAAGACATATATATCTTACAGATATTTTCAAGTCAATGAAATTTCAGCTGACTTCTGCCTATACTGAAACAATCTCCTTTATATGGTGCAATAGTTTTGAGAGTTTAGGAGGTATTCAGAGAAAATATTGCAATGGAGCTACCAGTGCTTTGCTGGTGAACTCTAGTAGTGTTATGGTGATAATAAGTGGTGAGACATGAAAGGGTATCAAAAAGCTTATTAGTGACTCATTTGCATGTCTGAACTGAAACACTTAGCATTCCAGTGTATGTATCTGCAGATATGTACACTTGCACACAACTACACATACACACACACACACACACACACACACACACACACACACACACACACACACACACACACACACACACACACACACACACACCCACACCCACCCACACACACACACACACACACACACACACACACATACACACGCACACGCACACCCACACACACCCACACACACACACACACACACACACACAGCTTCACAGTACTTACCTGCTGTGTTGCTAACAGCCTCACTCCTGTCATAGACAGCAGTAGGTATACAATGTAAAAAGACACTGTACATTTCCATCAGTTTGCACTGAAATAGCACAGTAGATTATGTTTTGAATCACTTCACAATGCTATTTCAATCTCAGTATACACCTCTGGGGCAAAGGTTATGATTAAGTTACACTAGCTGCACCCCCAGACTGCCACATTCGCATGTGACATAAACAGCAAAACTGCCTTACTGCTGTTTGCTGGAGCCTTCTTGCCATTGTTAACACTGCAGTCATCTCTGATCATTCACTTACAGTGCTAGAATATAAATTACAAACATACTGGACCTGGTACTCACCGATATATGAGAGCGCTGAACCCATCAGTGTCACATCTTCACTGGTGAAATCAGACCACAAAGCTATCTCCTTTGAATTAAAAATCATTTTGGTAACCTCAGCAAACCCTGTTACTGTTAGGAGCTCTTCCAAAGCAAACTTCATCCTATTAAATGATAGTTTGTCAAAATTCAGTGCCCCTCCCAACCTCGAGTTCACAGCAACCTATGCAAAATTGTTTACAGAGACCCTATACAACCTTGTAAATGACTGTATAGAGGCTGCTGTACATTTAAGAAGTAAGACCAAAACAAACTCTAAAAACAAATCGCACTGATGAAATCCTAATCTTAACAGAGTATTTAACAAAAGGAAAAAAAATTATGACTAATATCAGGAAGAGCAGCTCCCATAATGATAGGAGCTCCCTAATTAAATTAAACAGAAAGCTGCGAGAACTAATTAAGTCCAAGAAGGCCAGTTATGAGGTCAATATAGCCTCATAGGCTAAAGATAGCCACAATGCCTTCTATAGCTATGTCCAAAATGTCAAAAGCAGCACACTTCAGTTGTGCCAAACTGTTGGTCAGTGGTGCCACCTTCACTGTGCAGAGCGATATAGTGAATTTGCTAGCTAACAAAATCAGCTGAAACATCACTCCCAAACTCCTCTAGATACCTTACTGCTTCCTTCACCTCACCAACTTTCTTCCACTAACACAGTTAAGAAGCTACTCCTCAAACTGGAAGCCGACACTAACTCTCCTGACTACCTTCCTGTAGAATATATCAAGATGGCAGTTGATGCCATTGCATATCCTATATACATCCTTATTAACAGATCGATTTTAGAAGCTTACATCCCAACCCTCTGGAAAAATCCTTCATTATACCATTACACAAAGGTGGCAACTCCGTTGAATTGTCCAACTATCGACCCATTACCCTACTGTCACCTCTCTCTAAACTCCTTGAAAAATGTACCCGCTCACAACTACTCCACTACCTCCTTAACAATCAACAACTCACTTCTACACAGCATGGCTTTAGACCTGGACACAGTACTAACATAGCTGTATTATCCTTCACTGACACAGTAAATAAAGCTTGAGACTCCGGTAAACCTGCTTCCTGTCTGTTCCATGACCTATCTAAGGTCTTTAATACTGTTCCCCATTACCTTCTTATGCTAAAGCTCAAAAACCTTGGATTATCCCCTTCTGCCAGTAGCTGGTTTACCAGTTATCTCTCTAAAAGACAGCAGGAAGTTAGATGGCTAGACTCCCTCTCTGCTTTTCAAGATGCCTCAGCTGGAGTTCCTCAAGGCTCTCTTCTTGGCCCCGTCTTATTTAACATCTTTACTAATGACCTATATACTGCTTCCCAACAGAGGACACTAATACAGTATGCTGATGGTTCCACAGTCATCTGTTCATCTGATTCTATGCTATATCTTCAACAAATTACCCAAACTGCTTTCCCATTCATTGAGACTTGGTTTTCTAATAATTATCTACTCTATAATCCCACTAAAACTAAACTTATACTCTTCACCCCCAAAACATACTCTCTAAATAAAAACTAATTTACTTTTCTCACTCAAAACAACACCATAATTGAACATGTCACCCACACAAAACTACTACATGCCACTATTGACAAAGACCTTAAGTTTGACCTGCATATACATAATAACATTAAGAAAACACACCAGAAGCTTGGAACTCTCTACTGTCACAAAAATTTCCTAAACACACACACTAAACCCACTCTAGCTACTACCTACCTTTTACCCTCTCTCTTATATGGAGCCCCAGTTTTCAACAATCTACAAGCCTGCCTAAAATCTAAGCACAAAGCTTGCTTCAGTAAAATTGCTAAGTTTGACACCAATCCAAAATACTCCTCTCATCATTGCATAGCCCTCAACAAACTCAATTGGCTTGAACTTCCACGTCACCTTACCTTCATCTAGCTAATCACACAGTGGCGGCTGGTGACTTCAAATCAAAGGGGGGGCTGCAGGAGACAGCTGAATGGGTGGGGTCAATGGGAAAGGGTTGCGGCCAACTAAAAAGGGGAGGAGCTATGCTCAAAACCACAAAAACTAACTAAATACACTGCCCTGGGTGCCAAACCGTCATTATGAGAGTCCAATCAAGACAAAATGAAATGTAGAAGAATAAAAATATTTCATTGCATTGGCTGCATGACAGCTTACATAATATAATCTAGATGGTAACAAAAAGGTTGTGAGGCATGAACAAATAAATTAGTTTTTAAATACATTAATGGAATGCCAGTCAAAATCAAGTATAAGAAAAACAAGCAGCACTCAACTCAAACCACTTCTTGCATTGCAGTTCTAATTATAATTTATATTCAGCTTTATTAAAGTACCAAGTAACATGCTGAAAGTAGAAATCTCTGATGCCCCCACTTGTAACAATGTTTCTTACCCAAAAAAGACCTGCTGCCTGACAACTATCTACTTGTTTCATGGGGAAAACTTGATCAAAGTAAAAAATGAAAAGCAAACAAGAAATAAGCTCAAGATACATTGCTTAAAAGGATTACTGTACAGGTTATGGACCACAGGATTGGCATTTGGTTTAGTTTACGGGTAAAGCCTGCAGAGATGACTGGAAGTCTCCAAGTGTAATGAGCTTCTTAAAATAATGTAATCCTGTCCTTTATTACAAATACTGTCATATGCATTTCAATTTTCAATACCCATGGCTTATACATTAACTAGTTAAGTAAAGTATTCTCTACATGGCAACAACAGAAAGGCTTTCAATGTTGGCAATTCTTTAACAGTATTGCTTATTAAAGCTTACTTGCATCTTACAATCTCAGCCAAGCTTATCTGATGGTCATTAAAGTATTGCTATTTAAACACAGAGCAACAGGCACTTTGAGTAATAAGCATAAAACAGTACATAAAATATGACAGAAACCAGACCATTCTGCAAAAATCAAAGACAGATGAAAACCCACTCTAGTACATGTGTCTACCTTGGATGGGGGGGATACTCTGCACATTTACACTGCATAACTACTCCTTGCCATGCTTCGACACATCCAGAGTCACTACATGGGGGAGTGGGGTGCAACAAATATGTCACGATTTGAAATGTCTCTGGCTGACTGTGATGGCCCTGACACATTTGTTATACCTCTCAATCTCAGAGCAAGAAATCTGGACAAAGCCATGCATAGAAGTGGGACAAAGGCCCAAAAATAAGGACAATTTTTAAATATTGCTCTTATAAACGTAGAAAGATAATAGAATAGGTCTTGCATTAATATGAATTTTCTAAATGGTATGAAATCTGAAACTCAAGTGTCTGTCATTATTTTCTAACTTCAGTCTTTAATGATTTGTCACTAATTTGCCAAAAAAAAAAAACACAATTTTATCAAAATTGTGATATAAAAATATAAAATAGCCACACAATACAGCTGGGAACCTGTCAAAGAAGGGACACTTTAATATTAGTACTGCTAACTTGAGCAGCTGACAAAATAAAAGAATCTACATGCATTTCTGAAATAAAAGTAATCTATAACTCTGATTATTACAGTTATTTCTTAATTGTAAACCCTCCATGTTTACTTCCAAAATTGCTAACCCTCCATGTTTACTTCCAAAATTGCTATTTTGCGGAGGGATTATTAGGGGGAAGAGCAACATTTTGAGCGTAAATCGGGGACAGTTGAGAGGTTTGGCTATGCCTAATTCGATAAAGCAATTTATTTGCATGTACCTCTCAACCTGTTAATGCAATAAATCTGGACAAGGCCAAATATATTGGGGGAACATAAAAACAGTACTAAAAATTGCTCTTGTATAAACTGAGACAGTTGATAGAACAACAGGTCTTACTTTAGCACACATTTTTCTGAAGGTTATGAAGTCTGAAACTCAGTGTGTCATTATTTAGTGACTTAATTCCTAAATGATTTGCCATAAAACCACAAAGTTTATGAGGAACAAACCAAAAACAAGAAGCAAAAATCTATTCATTCTTTGAAAATCTGGACAGTTGGGAGGTATAGTTCAGCTGGGGCTGTCTTTAAGTTTGCCGCCCTTCCCCCTCACAAAATCATGGTCGAATGGAGCCTCCACCTGCAGCCATTCCAATGATCCATTACTTGGCTATTTCACTCCATTTACCATAAACACTAATGTGCATACTGATTTACTTCTATGATGATTTGGACTTCATTTGAAAGTTTTATTTTGCATTTTACAGCACAAATACTAAGACATATGCTAAATAAACTTAGCATTAAAACTTCTCTGCCCTTGAAACTCACATTCATTGAAACAGCATTGAAACCCACATTCAAAGAAAATACATTTTGCCAGTGGCTGATAAAGATTAATTCTGGGCTGTTTTCAAATCATAGGCCCCTTGCATATGAAACATACATGTGCTCTTTGATACACCTTCTTATTGCTTTGAACATTTTCCAGTAAACAATGAAACAAAATGCATGCACCAATAATGACAAAACTGCCCAATTCAGAACATTTCCATCATAAAAGTCCACTCAAACTTCTACAGTCCACCATTATCATTAAATATGCACAATTCTACAGTCCACCATTATCAGTAAATATGCAAAATCTCTGAAGTAAAAAAGTAATTAAATAATTCCACATTAAATAAATCTGTAACTAATGAAGAGGTTGCTGCTAGGAAACACCTTTATATTTCATGGTTTCATCGAAAAATAAAGCGTCTGATGCCCCTGAGGATTAAATTGCCTATATTACATTAAAAATGATAAGCTAGTAATATTGCAATAGGAAATGGATGGCAAACTGATAGCAGGCTCATAGTTAGTATCTTAACTTTCAGTACAGCAGCATTTACCCCTTGTGGGAGTAGAACCAACACCCTTCTGCATCAAAGGCAAGTACACAACCTGTTGTGCTATTAACAATGTAAGTTGACTTAGCATAAGCAGCACTAAACTTCTCTTCCCCTGCAGCTCTCAGCTCCTTGTAAAATCTACTCAATACTCAACTGCATCTCAACTTCGCAGCACAAGAAATCTGAAAAAAACAAATTTATTGGGGGGGGGGTCAAAAGGCCAAAAAACAGGGACATATTAAACATTAATTGTAGAATCTTGGAAACTTGCTAGAATAAAATGCTGTTTTACTACCATACATTTTACTGCCAAGGTCCCTGTGCAAAACAGTCAGAGCAACATACCACTACACCAAATTGGCTGCTTTGTGAAAGAGAGGAAGACTGAAACTTAAATGGCTATCATTTAATGAATTCAGTTCTCACCATAGCCATCAACCTCTTAGCACAAAACACCTGGACAAACCCAGTAATGAAGGAATACAGCCCTCAAACATATTCAGTGAATTCAGTTCTTGCCATAGCTGTCAACCTTAGCACAAAAACTGGACAAAGACAATAATGGGGTAATACAGTCCCAAGAATAAGGACAAATTTCAAATATTGATCTTAGAAAATTGCTAGAATAAAAGGTTGTGTAAAAGGTTGTGTTACTATGCATTTTCTGAAGAATATGAAGACTGAAATTCAATGACAATTTTACTTCTGACGGAACAAAAACAATTTTCAGCAGAGGCCCAGGGAGAAATACTGCAGACACATGTCTTTGTAAAATGGCAGGACATCAGAGCAAATCCACACAAACACAGGGATGAGATGCAGACTCCACACAGAAGGAACCCCAGCCAAGAATCAAACCAGAAAACCTATAGCTGCAAGGCAACAATGCTACCACTGCACCATCAAATATGCAAGGAGTTAAACATTCAGAAACCTGAAGTCTGAAATTCAAATGCCTGTCAATTTTATTTAACATTTGTTAATCAGGACAATCTGACTTGGAACAAAAAAAAACAATTTTCAGCAGAGGCCCAGGAAGAAATAATGCAGACATGTCTTTGTAACATGGGAGGACACAAAAGCAAACTCACACAAACACAGGGAGAAGATGCAAACCCCACACAGAAGGCACCCCAGCCAAGAATCAAACCTGAGAACCTGCAGTTGTGAGGCAACAATGCTACCACTGCACCATCAAATATCAAGCATTGCAATATTTAGAAGCCACAGATATTATGAGGAACAGATCAGATCACATATGATGCAAATATCTGCAATTTCTTAACAAGTAGAGGTGGGTAGGGAATTCAGGTCCTTAACACCTGCATAGAAGGTACAGGGTTCAAGCCTGAGTATCTCTATCCACCATTTGCTCTCTCTAGCCACCAGTATATAGTAACTGAGGCATTTTACACACACGAACCACCACCTAATTTAGGAATGCTAATTCTATAGTCATACAATATGAGAAATGAAGAAACCTCCCACTGAAATGCACAGTCATCTCACACAAGTAAACATCTTGATAACCCTAAGGAACTAGGCTTCAGTATGGGATAAAAGGTAATATCAAACAGCTGTGTTAGCTAGTCGGAGCTTGATGAAATGCACCTTGACTGCCTGTAGGGAATGTGTGAAGGATATTTTAGAACAAATTTAAAGCCCTCAATGGTCTTCTAAATGAAAAACATGAGAAACTCCAGGTTTGGGGAAAAATAAGACAGAGACACTAACTGAAGTTACTACATTTGTAGCCAATATCCATTTTACAGTTCAAGAAAATGAATTAAAAATTAATTAGATTCTGTTTTCAAATAATCCAGAAAATATCTAGAATCTATGAAAACTGGGGAGCAGAAACAATGTCAGACTGATGTTTCTGATGACAAAGAATGGAAAGATTCTTGACTTTTTTGCAAGTTTTTTTCTCAGTAATGTTAAAACTTCTTGTATTTTTCTGATATAAATTGGAAAGAGTACACATGTCACTGTTTTCCAATCCAAAACAGTTATCTCCAAAGCCCAGTGCTGGTGTTAAAAGTTTTATGTCCTAAAATAATGAAATATTGGTGTTTAGATTAGTCTGATACAGTTCCTTTGACTTCTATAAAGAAATTAAATTGAAATAAGATAACGTTTTCAACAATTTTGGTCACACAAAGAAATAATTATCGTCAGTCATCAAGTTATTAAAGAAAGAAATACTGTTAGGGATCCAATTTGTTAGTCAAGGTTTGAATGTTTTTGATATCAGGAGTCGGACCTAGATTAGGCAATATCAAGGAAGCTCTTTTCATTCCACAAGAGATGTGGGCATTCAGGACGTGGGTAGACTATTCTCACAGATAAAAAGAAGAGTCAAGAGTATGGAAGAAGTTTCTTCCCGCCACACATGAATAATTCACTAGCCACACATGAATAATTCACCTGGAAAACACGAAGACATTTTTAATTCATATCTTCAGCCTGCTATATAGTACAGAAACATGAAGTCGTGATTATGCCTTAGCTAATCTGGGTTTCGCTAGTTGTCCAAGAAGAGCTGATGACAGGACATGCAGGACTAAAAAAGCTTATGTCTGCTTATCTCTGTTAGTCTGTTAGAGGAGAAAGAGCAGACAAATGAAAAAAACACCCTAAACTCACACCTAGCCCATCCTGACACACTTACCTGTAGTAGCAAAACCACCATAAACTCCAACTCCGTAGCAAACCACCATACAATCCAAAGCTAGGAAACCCACGCAACTCCACACCAGACCCTGCCCGTCGCGAGATCTTACCCCGACGAGACTGCAGCAAACTCCAGATTGCTGACATTGCAGTCCGGCCCCGACACGTTTTCCCAGCGAGTCTATGCAGTTTAAAACTGCATAGACTTCTGGGAGCTCCGTTCTTCATGCTTCCCAGTCAGGACTGCTGCTGAGACAATCTGCGCATGCTCCAGTTCTCAGCAGCAGTCTGGACTAATGCGCATGCGCGAAAGTCCGCGATTTTTAATTTTTTTATCTTTTTCATTTTCTTTTTTATTTCTTTACTTTTTTTATTTCTTTTTTTATAAGTTGAGGGGCTGCAGTCCGGCAGTCCAATAGCACGGGCCGCCCCTGTAATCACAGCACATAAAATGGTTCATAAATCCATGGCCTGCCCAGCCTTAAATACTATCTTCTACTCCTACATTCCAAGCAGATCTCTTAGGTCAGGAAGCAGACAGCTTCTACAACCACATTGTCCAATGAAATCAGTTGGACAAATTCTATACTCCTTCTCTATAGCTAAAGTCTGGAACACCCTTCCCTTATCATTAAGATCTAACCACATTCACACATCCTTCAAGCTCGCACTGAAGGAACACCTTTCTAAATATTGGATATGCTCCTGCTCAACTCTAGGCTGATAATTCTAGCTATTTCATAACAACTCCACCTCCTTTCTCTTCTACTGTCAACTCTGTCTTCATAATCACCTTACTTTTCCCTATTACTCTTTCCTCTCTCCTCCACTACTCTCCTCTTAGCTATATCTGCCTTGTCCACTATATTATTATTATTTTTTCTCATATTCACCCATGTCCATTGTACTACATCTCTTCCTTTCTTTCCTAAACTACGAGCTCTACTATTTCATATCTTCCTTATGAGTACCGCAATAAATCATACCATAAGTAGCATAGATGCCATATAAAAATATGCTGTAACTATTCTGTGTGGGTAATTATTTTGTTATATTTGAGCTACTGTTGTTGTGATTTTTAATTAGTTACTGTTAAGTGAAAGCTCATGTCTATATCTACACTAATCATTTTATTTATCTGTTTTGTTCTATATTAACTGTTTTCATATTGTGGAGATTTTCACCCCGAGCCTCTACTGAAAATGGAATTTTTATGCCCCAGTTGGACTTTCCTGGTAAACAAATTTCAAATAAATAAATAAATGAATACTAGCATAATGCCCCCAAACTATTAACAAGGAGTAGGTCCTGGAGGCGCTCACTAAGGCCAAAAACATAGCCTCAGTGGGCCCTAACAGTATCCTGGGATTCCTCCTAAATAGCTTGAAACATGACCTATCAGGGCCACTTGAGTCACTTCTCAAGTATAGCCTCAAAACAGGCTTTGTGCCATGAGAATGGACTGAAATGGTTATACCACTTCACAACTGGGCCATCAACTGACTACAGACCTATTAGTCTGACTACTCTAATATGTAAAGCCATGGAACAAATTACTGTAGAAATGATCAACAAAGACACAGGAAACCTTCAGACACTAGACTGAACCCAGTTTGGCTTTGTCAAGGGGAAATCATGCTTACTAAACCTGTCAGACTACTTTGAGAAGGTCAACAAGGCAATGGATGAGGGAAAAATGGTGCATACTGCCTATTTGGACCTGGCTAAGGCATTCGATACAAAACCCACTTAGGAATACTTGATAGACTCATCAAACTGGGCATAATCACACTAGATTGCCAGCTGGCTCACAGACATGACCCAGGAAGTCAGGATTGGTGAGACCACCTGCACTAAGAAACTGGTCAACAGTGGGGTACCTCAGGGATCTATGCTGAGACTGCTCCTCTTTGGCATCTACTTCTTGGAGGTAAAGGTTAATGTTAAGGGCCTTTGTCCGACCAAGTTTGCAAATGAATGCAGATTGGGAGCTATTATAGATTTCTGTCATAATGCAAACGTCTTACAAGAGGGACTAACACAGACAAATGACTGGTGCCAAAGTCACAGATTAAAACTCAATGCCAAGAAATGCATTGTAATGCCTGTTGGGAAAACTGTCAACCAGGCTAATTAAGACACCCCTAAGAGTTGGTCTGGTAGTCAGGGATCTGTTAACATATGTCGAAAGTAATCTGACCTTTGAACAACATGTGGCCAAGGTGGTAAAAAAAAATAATTCTATGTCACCCAACTTATAAGTAAGGGCATGACATCCAGGTCCAAGGAAGTCATAGTATAATGTCCCCGCTCGGCATGTACCTGACCACACATACGCAACAGCTGAAACTCCCACAAAGGTTCCTGTTCAGGAGAATCCGGGGTATAACACATTGTCCTATTTAGTTCGCCTTAAAGCCCTATCTCTATACTCCGTGTCCACAGGTTACTGAGAGTCAATCTATGCTTGGCATACAGGGCATCCTGGATCCAGCTCTGATGGATGTTTTGCACATCCATAAAATGAACAGCATCAGAACCACTAGATATAAGGATTTAGACGTTGCTTGGGACATAAATAAGACATGTTGGCAAGACAGATATGTGACTCAGAGGATTCTCCCTGCTCTGGAACAAGCTCCCCATCCATAAGAAGCAGAGTCTATCCCTAACCCTGTTTAAGCATAATATTGACCAAAGGATGGGAAATCAGAAATTTACTCTGGGTCTGGCCACCATATCTGTGATAGACAAAGGCAGACACTGACATACTCCCCACATAACCTCTAGAAACTCTGTAACTATCACCTCCTCCTAATAAACACTCATGAAACATAAGGACTCAGTTGGGGTGGACTGCATGCTTATAAAAGCCCTGGTGGTCATTAGCCTACTGTATACCTATTAACCTATGAACCAGGGTTTTCTGTGTTTTGAATACCCAATTATCTCTGCTTTTTTATAAATGTATTTATCATTTGCTAACTGGAAAATTGGACTGGTCATCTGAGCTTTTTCAGCCAGAAAACTTATTAAAACTTAGAGATGGCAGAATTTTTTTTTCCATAAAATACACTTTTGCAGTTGAAATATGAATGGTATTTTAAAATTTGAAGGTTATGGGAAGATTTTATAGTGGGGAGGATCCTGTCTTCCATGAGTGATTCTTTTGCTGGTAAGAATTATGTATGCTTTCAAGTTATAGATCCTGAAATGTGTTTATTTGCCCACAATAACCTGTGCAAATGGTCAAATTTTCTTTTACCACTCTACCAGTTGTTTTGGTGAAATAAGATCACAAAAATGCCATTTTGATATGTAAGTGTTAGTAACTCAGCAGGTAACATGCTTGCCTTTGATACCAGAAAATTAGATGGCTGTGGGTTCTTTTCCCACTCAAGGTGCTTGGATCAATTTTACAATGTTGACACTGCAGTGAAGTATAAAAGGGATGCTGCACTCATGAACTGATTTTACAATACTGACACATAGTGAAGTTTAAGGGGGACACTGCACTTTTGGACTGATTTTTCAGTACTAACACTGCAGTGAAGTATAAAGGGGACACTGGACTCCTGGAGTGATTCAGCAATACTGACACTGCAGTGAAGTATAAAGGGAGTACTGCGCTCTTGAGTATGCCATTTTTTAGATGAGTAGTTAAACTGAGGGCCTTCTGCCAGAGTTCATGGTAGATGAGGTGGAAGATCCACAGCACTTAACCAAAAAAAAAAATAAATAAAAAAGAGTATCAAAAGTTGCCCGGTGACGTGGACAAATTTCCCACAGTCAGTATGAATATCACCTTGGGTTTTCCCTGAAAAGGGACCACATTTCCTGTAGTCAGTATGAATATCACCTTGGGTTTTCCCTGAAAAGGGACCACATTTCCTGTAGTCAGTATGAATACTAACTTGTTTGTACCCTGAAAAGAGGCCACTGGGCTAGTGAGTCTACCACAATTAATAAATCATACATACATACATAAACAAACAAGTAAATATCATAACTTCAAAGAACTGCAAAGATCCCATCTTCATGCCTTTGATATGCTTCTTTTTTTATAATAAAGGGCTAATATCCCTTAAATTCATTCCATGACTTAAGATTATAGTGTTATACTGGATGACAAAATCTTCAGCAGGTTAGCTTTTCAGATTTTTAGGATCTTCCATATTATGTTGGTTAACCCAATGTAAATTATTTTTCCTAACTTATATTTTCACTCACTTCTATAGATATTGAGGCAAGAATATGTAAATCAAATTCACGTCTTTCTGCATTAAATGATCATGGGATAGCTAATAAACCTATTAACCTTTATAACAGCGATATAGCTTTTCGGTCTGATTTAATTGTTTAAATTGGTTCAGAAATGCAATAATTCTTTTCAGACTAACTTAAGTTGTTTAGATCTCTTGCCGCTTTGGAGTTCAGTTAGGAAATGTATACTTTCCTTACAAAATTGCATTATACTGAATAAACTATTTCAGATGTTTTTTTTATTTTATATCTGCAGATTATGGGTTGTTCTTTTCCCTCAAAATTATGCAAGCATTATTGTAGATATTGGTGGGCATAGGGTCAGGTTTGTTAGTCATTTCCCCCAAAATAGAAACTTTTCATTGAACAAAATCAAGTCATTTATTTCCATTTATTTATAAAAAAATATGATTATTGTTAAATTTACTGTTATGACTGGTCCCCTTAAATCAGAATTTAATGCATGGTTACTGTAAGATACTCTTTTTGATCTCCTTAGCCACTAAGAAAGTAACTCTTTCATAGTACAATCAAGATGTACCACCAGCTTTTCCATTAGCCAGTCAGTACTCTTTGAATCTCCTCATTTTGAAGATTTAGCATAGTGCATGTGATAGAGCAGGTGGGAGAATGTAGGGTTATAAGTTCTTTTGAAATTTATTATTTTATTATGTTTTCTTTAGATATAATTAATCTTTTGTGAATTATTTGTTCATGCATAAAATAATTATTTATGACTTTTGAAAACAAGTGAAGAGGTGTGAAAAATGTGGAACAGGATCATACAATTTAATAACAGGAAACTAAAGGCCCATTCCATAAAAAAGAAGAATATTACAAAATGGAAGAGATGGATAATGCAGACATGATGGCTCAGCAAAGTGGGGGGGGGGGGGGACACATACAGTCCAAAGATGGATAAGTGGTACTCACAAAGCTTGGATGAATTTCAGGGTGCAGGTGATCAGACAAGAAGGCAGAGACACAGATGTTGGGGAGAGGGGGAGATGCTGACATCTGTCTAGAACTGAGTGTGGCCCATAAAGCACTGGAGCCAAATCAGTTCTGCTGCCGGCTCATGTTCAAGTTCACATTTATTTAGGTGCTTGTTTCTGAAGCACTGAAAACAGCATAATTATATAAAATTAAAGTAAATTGCAGAAACAGCAAAAACACCATAACAATATACAACATATTAAATAGGACAATAATTAGGACACAATTAAGTGAAAGAACTAAATAAAATTTAGGGAGGCATCTTGATGTTAGTAAAAATCATAGAGCTTAAAACTTGGGCTTGATGGTGTATAAAAGACAAACTGAGGCAGGGTGAAAAGATCTGATAAAAAGCTGGTGTGAGTGTTGTGATATGATAAAATCTGAAGTATGGAGAGATAAATTTATGAATCAAATGCTAATTCAAATAAATGTGTTTTGAGTGAAGTTTTTAATACAGACTGTATGAGACACTCTCTCAACCACTAGGAAAGGAGGTTCCAGTGATGAGAGAACTGATGATAGAAGGCCAGAATACCAGAAGACTATAACAGTGCCGGAAAAACCTCCCACAGCCCCATGGAAGAAAAATGCAGGGACCTAGCCAGGTAGTAGAAGACCAAAAACACCTTGGGTATGAGGGACTTAGGTCACATACGGCTAAGTAAACAGTAGTACTTTAAATGTGACATGGTCAAATGGGCAAACAGTGCAGTCTTCACAGATCAGGCATAATACAAAGTTAGGGAGAAGTATAAGTTTCTCTCTGCATTAACACTGCTCAAACCTGTCAGTGTACACACTATTTTCCTTCTTTACATTTACAATGATAATAGAGATTTAGATTTAATTTAAAACTTTATTTCAAATTGCATAGCACAAACACGTATGGCTGTTTGCTAAACAAAGCAAAACATTCTCACATTGCAAACATACTTAGCATGAGCAACAGTAAATTTCTCTTCTCTTGAAACTCACATTCATTGAAAATCCATTCCGACAGTGGAGGATTAAGTGTACCTTGGATCCTGGGCTGATTTCAAACTGTGGGCCCGCACACACATTTTAGGATTATACATAAATGCACGTGATCATTGATTCACCCGATATTTCTTGTTTTATAAATCAGCATTTATTAGAGTGTGTTCTGTAGTTTTGAATGTTTTTTTTCAGTAAGCAGTAAAACAAAATACATGAAGAGATAATGACAAAAGTATGTTTCAGTCAAGAAAAGCCACTCAGACTGCTGGCATTATTATCCACCAAAGTCCGTACTCAACAGTTATGACCACTTTACTGACTATGTACACATCACATGTCTGATTATGATAGAAATGGCCACAATATAGTATTACAATTTGCTTTATACAAATGCACACTAGTTCTGCAAAGACAGACTAAAGAAGCTTTAACTTTATCAGCTCAGCAGGTTCTGTCATTTTTATCCACAGACATCCCTCAAACACTGCAGTTATAGTTACATTGTTGACTGCATCCTTTTTAGATGTCTATGTCAAAAAACTAATAACAACAAAAATAGTAAACAGTAATAATAAACAAAGTCATGTATTTAAATTTTGTTTCTCACAAACACACAGTAGCCAAAGTATCCCATCTTAATTCACACACACACACACACACACACACACACACACACACACACACACACACACACACACAAACAAACACACACTAGTCCTGCAAAGCCAGATAAAAGACTGTTCAAAAATGCCCACATGATAAGAATATAAGATATTTTCATCCACAGAGTGCCCTCCCTCACTAGGTGTTATAAACTGATAACTGCTTCAAATTTCAGGACCCAATAGACTGAGTCCTAAAATATGGAGACTGAATAGCCGAAAGAATGGACCTACATGTACTAAGTCCAAGATGCCATTTCTTGGAAACATTCATATTTTTCTGAGGTGCGGCAGTCTCATAGATGATATTTATAAGTTTGAGGGGTGTAGCGGGGCTTGGAAAAATAAGTTTAAAGGAGAAGAGTGATTTTCAAGATACATTCTTCTGTGTTTTTGCTCTTTTTTAGCTTGTTAACACTCAACGTTCTGAGTGTCGACATTTCAGTAGGAAGCCATTATAATCACTGTGTTGATTGTGTGCATCCCTTATTTTTTGAAGAAATAAATTACAAGTCCTTTATTGGTAGCTTTGGATGGACTACATGAAATTGCATGATCATCAGTAGCATCAACCCATAAGGTCCAGTCATATGTACGTAGCACAGTTTAAATAGAAGAGTATTTATAAGAGCATGAGAAGTATTAGCTACCTGATAACATATCCTTAGTCAGCACACACAATCTCTGCAGAAGTAAAAGTTATCTGAATACTTCTATATTAAAGAGGACTATTACCAATGTAAAGGTTGCTGCTGGCAAACTTCTTTGCATTTCTGTGTTTCATCTATAAATGAAGTGCCTGCTTCCCTGAAGAATAAATTGCCTAGGTTACTTTAAAAAAAATGGTGTGCTGGTAATATTGCCATAACGTTTCCTGAACTTTACCAGCTATGCAATGGCTGGCAAACAATGACAACTAGTTCATGGTTACTAAACATGCAGTCCTAGAGACCATTAAGGAGCCTAGCACGCATTCTCAATTGCTCCAAAGCACTGTCTGGTTAAATGGCTTGCTCAGTGTCAAATGGTAGGTAAATGAAGGTGGAAAAATGCATACCCTGCACCATTGGCACAGCAAGCAGCTCATTAACAAATCAAAGTTTTAGTCCTCTGTGCAAACTGCCAGAGTAACAGTTTTTAGCTAAATTCTGAAATCTTTTACAATCCAATCTTGTATAGAGGACTGTGCCACAGTAATATGCAACGATGACTACATAATGGCTACTGAAGATTAAACAGTTCTGATTTATTTTATTTATTTTTTTACTTTTATTTTCACATTTCTTAACCGGGATAAGTCCGACTGTGCAGAGGCCCATTTTCAGTGGAGGCCCGGGGAGAAAAGCTCCAGAATTACAAAATTACAAAAATTAAATAGAAAGTCTAGGAAATAAAAAATCCAGTATTACAAAAATTAAATGGGAAGTCCAATACAGGGATTTATAATTAACAATCAGAGTAAAATTATAATATATCAAGATGAATGTTTGTTTGTTTGTTTGTGTCTTTCGGCTTTTCCCGGTTAGGGGTCACCACAGTGGAACTCCGGTCCGCTAATGATTGGTAGTTGATTTTTATGTGCAAAGATGAATACAATGCAAAAATAGTAGGAAGAATACGTTTTGAGGATATAGAACAACGTAAGAACAAAAATTCCTGTGTCCGCCGAAGTTTCTTTTGACTGGTTACACAAATCTTTAGGTGAAAGAATAAGACAAGTAAAAAATTAGAGATGGATAGGGTAGTTAGTGAAAGGAAAATGAAGGTAGTGCAGGACAGAGAGGTGGTCGAAGATGGAAAGCAGGAAAATCATCAATGATCATCACTCCAAATAATACAGACTATATGACTTGACAAATAACTCCATTTGCAGTTGCTGGTGGCTGTAAAGAAGGTACTGCAAAAATATAGTATTAAAATGCAGCATGTTTGGACTGTATTACATAGTACAGGCCTAGTAATGAATACATTCATTCTTTTGTGGATTGAGTAAAACAAAACAATTAAAGACAATATAAATGCTGCACAGATTTGTTTAGTAACCCACAAGTCATACTAAAATTAGAAATATTACTGCATACAAAATACTGCTCTTTGAGGAGGGGGGCTTACATGCTTGCAGGACACCTACATCTCATTTTTGACCTCCCTATGTCTTCATTGTCAAAGAACAGATAACTCATTAGACATCACTCAGTATAACTCCGACCTACTTGAATGGCTAATAATATTGTATTGTTGCGGTATTTACTTCCAGATTCAACAAAATGGAATCATAGACAAATGTGGCTCTATGCAATGTAATGAATCAGGCCCCCGACAACCATACCAGTATCCCATTACTTGGCTGTCTTTCCCAAATTGCCACAAACAATTTTCAAAACTGTCAATGTACATACTTTTAGAATTATCTAAGAGATAGGGATTTCATTTAAAACTTTTTATTTCAAATTTTACAGACAAAAAAACCTGACACGTATTTTCTAAACACAACAAAACACTCTCACATTTTTTAAACAAGAAACATCTTTATTAAATTATCATGTATAACATAGGCAATTATGAATTTATATAAATGAAAACAAACCATGCTGACATAATTTTAGTTGCAAACATTGTAAATCACAAACCATATTGACATAATTGTAGTTGCAAACATTATACATCACTTATAATCTAGCCAGTCATTGTCAGTCAGACACTACATAGCTCATTCAGATCCTGCCTTCTTTTAAACCTCATTCCTCCTCTCATGTGTTGTTCCCACAATTCCAATTTTTCCTATATAATTGGCTCCTACCCTTTTCTAAAGATCCCATTTCCAATTGTTTTATCTCTGTTACAATATTCATTGCTTCTAGTAAAGTTGGTTTAGACTGATTTCCATTTTCTAGTAAAGTTAGTTTAGACTTTGATTTCTATTTTCTAGTAATTGCTTTTTTTGGCAGACACCATAATTAGACTCAGCAAGGCCTTACTATGCCTAGGCAATTCTGATTCTGTATTGTAGCTCAAAAAAATTTTCCTTAGTTACACCAATTTATTTACCCAACATCTCTGACTAAGCAGTTTGCAGGAAATCTTTATAGTCTGTCAGTTCATTACAGTACCAGAAAATATATTCCCAGTTACCTCTTTCTTCTCCATTGCACCTCCAGCATTTGCTATTCATCTGAGGAAAAATTCTTTAGAGTCTACTTGGGGTTTAAAAATACCTGTGTAAACACTTCCAAGCAAAGATCATAAATCTTCTAGACTTTGTTGCTTATTTGGAAGACATACATATATCCCCCATTGCCTCTTTCTGAATTGCTTATCCAGTCTCTCTTCCCACTCCTTTCTAACCTTCTCAATTGATTCTTATAGGTATCATGCAATATTTTGTATGCTGTACTAATTATTCCTTTTTAACAGCAGCATCTGTTCTATGTTCTACTAAAAACTCTGCCAGTGCTGGTCTTTCACTTAGGATCCCCCTATTTCTTTCTCTTTGCCTATAATCTGATAGCAATCCTTGATAGGGATGTCAATCTCTATCCAGAAGTCCAAATAAATGCTTGACCTCTTCCCATTTTATTACTTTTCCCTGTCTAATTATTTGCTACAAATACCTTGGTTCATTTACCATTTTTCTCCAGTAAATTCCAGACCCCTCTTGCCTATTGTCTGTATCCCTAATTGCAGTCATCCTTGTTGGCAGATTCTCCTTTCTCCATTCCCATTTTGGCTTAGTTCTTAGAATATGTTCTGCTACTTTATGAATATAATATCCTGCATGGTTATTGTTATTCATCTTAAGGATCTGCATCCAAAATCCCAGCCTCTTTGTTTCTTGAGCTTCCCCCTATTTCATCATCATACCTTTCCAGTTTGAATTCTAGGTTTCTGCTTGTACTATGTACAGAAGCCTTAAATGTTTAGTTCTGAAATACCCCTTCAAATTGGGTAATCCCAAGCTGCCTTGTTCAATTGGAAGTATCAGCTTATCCCACTTGACTCTTGCTGTCTTCCCCTTCCAGATAAAATCCTTCAGTTCTTTATTAATTGCTATCCACAACTTCTCCTCTGGTTGATAAAAATATGCCTGACCTGTGTATAAAACTAAAGGGACTAAAAACATTTTAACTGCTTGTATTGTGCTATCCATATCCATATAACAGAGCTTCCAATTTTTCAGTTTTTGTATTATCTTTTGTTTTGTCTCTTCCCATTTATCTTTAGCTGCCACACCAGAATCTTTTTTAATCCATACTCCTAAGTACTTAATTTTATCATTTCCCATAAATATGGATATTGATGAACCAATTTGTATGTGGGTACATCATTTACAGTGATTCACTTTGTTTTAGCTTCATTAATTTTGTATCCCGAAAAGATCTGAAACTGCCTCAATATGTTCCACAACACTGAAATGTCCTTTTCTGGTTTTATCAGGTATAAAATAATATCATCTGCAAACAGAGCCAGCTTTTCTTGACTACCATACCAATTATATCCTTGAATTTCTGAGTCTCTTCTTTTCTTTGTCAATGGTTCTAAATACAGTACAAATAACAAAGGGGGAAGAGGACAGCCCTGCCTGGTTCCTCTGCTCAAACTGAAATTATGAGAGAGGAACTCACCCACTTTAATTTTTGCTTCTGATCCCTCATATATCACCCTAATCAACCTTATAATTTTATCAGGGAGTACAAATGCTTCTCTTGCCCTGCACATAAACTCTCAGCTTACTCTGCCAAATGCTTTCTCTGCATCAAGATCCATCAACAACTGTGATATTTGTTTTATATTCAGCTTCTCTCTGGATCATCAATGTCTGCTAGTGTTGTCATATGTTTACCTCCCCTCCACAAAATTACATTGATCCATGTCTATCAATATGGGCATCACCTTTGCCATTGTTTTAGCCATTACAGACATAAACACTAATAATGGTTTAGGATTGAAATGGGTCTGTATGAAGCTGGGTCTAATGAATCTTTCCCCTCTTCAGGTATTGCAGCCACCACAGCTTTCTTTCAGGAAGCTGGCGCTTCTCCTCCTATTAAAATACTGCTAAACAAAATCTTCCAGATCTTTATCAGTTTTTCCTTCCTACCTTCCAAACTTCCACAAGAATACCATCTATTCCTGGGACTTTCATGTTGATTGTTTATACATCACCATTTTTATCTCATCTCCTCTTATCCTAACTATTAGTAATTGAGCCTCATCTAACCCTAACCTTGGCAAAACACTCTCACATTGAAATCAGGCTTAACATGAGAAACAGTAAACTTTTCTTCCCTTGAAACGCACACTTAGTGAAAATGCATCTGACAACCCATTAACACTACAAGAGACGTGCTGGGATTCATCCTCAAATAGCTTATTGTGAAGTGCTAATTAGCGTCTGTGTGAAGTGTGCAGAAATTCCTAAGACAAATGTGTAGTGCATTTGTGATTGGCCTGGGACAGCCCACTGGAAACAAGTGTCCCTTTTGAGTAGCAGCCCAGGAGTGCTGCCTAATAAAGTATCTTGGTGGACTCACAGAAAAGACGAATGAAGTCTGAGCGAATCAAACCATGTAGAACAGCAAGCAGCTCTTTAACAGCTTGTAGCCTTACTCGTTTGAATTAAGTGCTAAACAAACTGTTGTAAGCCAGACTATGTACTGACATTGACAGATTGTAATTCTCAGTGATTTACAAAAGAAAAGAAATGTTAATTGCTTGTCTGGCAATTGGTGTGGAGGGTAAAGGTTCCTGCTTTCCATAGCTAAGGTTCATGATTTTACTCTGAGCAAGTCACTAAACTGGAGTCCCCCTAACTGTGGAATTAGGTTCACACACACACACACACACACACACACACACACACACACACACACACACACACACCTTCCATGTGCACTCACTCATAAAGCTGCTGTTCTGCAGTTGCTTTTTCTGCACATTTCAAATCAATAAACTCAAATGCCCCACACTGGCACATGCTGTCCAGCAAAGCAATGTACCATACCATGTATGCTTGCTCATACTGGGCAAGACAGCATTTAGTTTTGTGAGACTTTCATTAAAATGACGTGATGGACAATAATTTTTGTTTTTTTAAAGCTAGCCAGGCCCCTCAATCCAACACATGGCTCTAGGCAGCTTTTTAGGTCGCCTTGTGCTGAATCAGTCTCTGGTTACCTTCTGTGTATCCCTATGGTGTTATATTGTTATAAAAATAAAGGACAGAAGACCAAAATCATGGTCAGATATTGCCTGTATATATTTAGAAAGTTCCTGGAATAACAGGTTTCCTTTGCATTAGTATGTTTTTTTTGGAAGGCCACTAGGTCCGAAAATAAAATGTCTGCTGTTATTTAGTAATTTCAGTTCTCACTGATGTGACAGAACACCACACATTTTATATGAAAACAGACCAAAATATGAGACAAAACAATCTAAGGCAGTTGAGACCTTCTATGCCACTTCCCAACTACACCTCACAAATTCTTTGCTTAACAATTCTGGACAAAAACAAAAACAATGAAGCGACAAAGACTCAAGATCAGAGACATTTTTACCTGCAGTTATCCTCATTAAAAAGTTAATAGAACTAGAAGATTTCAACATGCATTTTTTGATCAACAAAAAGTATGAAACTCTAATATCTGGCCTTAATAATCAACTATAATTCACAGGGATTTACCAGAAAATCAGGTACAGTTGAGAGATATGCTCCCTCCCACACATGCACACATATACATAGATATACACCCCCCCACACACACACACATGCACACGCATAGAAATGCACTCGCACACACTTAATTAAATCAAGTACTTTCCTTCTTACATGCTGGCTTACTGGCTGCCAAAAATTACTGGCTGCCAAAAATAAAAAAAAAACGTATTCCCAGGCTTCTGCCCAATTACCTACACTAATCCTTTCTTTCTCTTTTAATCTCAGACTGTCTCAGTCATCTATGTTATATATGAGTCTTTTTAAATGGAGAGTGTAACTCATGGAATTATCTGTCCTAATACCTACTGAGTACTAGCTCGTTGGTAATATTTCCTGTTATTTCAGGGGCATAGTAACTTACTCTTCTTTATGAAGAAGAAATTTAGCAGGGTTATATGTTATATTATACAGCAGTACATGATGTTGCCTGAATAAAATAATTACATTCTGGGATGCGAAATTCACTAAATCTGTGCTTTCACACTAGACTGTAGTGTAAATGACCTGGTTTCAGACATGCAACGTCTTGCATATGCCACTGATACCATTAACTGCATTGGGCAAGGTGAGTGTTTGCACCAGACTTCACATATTGCACAGTACAATTACTCTATTTTTGCCTGTCTGTGTTGTTACTGCATATGGCATTTCAGTGACAGCTTATGCTGATATGCCCCATTTTTTATGTGTATTGTGCAATGTCGTAAGGTTATGAAGAACAGATGATCACTGTATGTTTTGTATCTCAGGTCAGCTAGCATAATAATGGTGGTTTCTAAAGATTGACAGACTAGGTTAAATTAGGTAGAGAGATTTACTGTATGGGAATAGGGCATGGGGAGAGGAAACCAGAGGGGCAAGAACTCCTGAATGAAGAAGTGGGAAAGCATAGGGAAGTGAAGGGTTGCTGTGAAGAGATTAATGAAGACTTTGGATTGATCAGATGGTGTAGTTGGAGTATAGAAGGAACAAGATATACTTGTTTAGGTCTGTTCAGAAAAAAGGTGAGCAATAATGTGTTTTTTTTTTTTTTTTGGATGAGGATTGAAGAGACGTAAGCTTAATGGGACTAGTGTACAGGCATCTAGGCCAGAGAAAAAGGCCAAATTCCAGCACCTAAGAGATGAATGAAAATGATCATATGGAAAGCTGATGTCTATGACGAGGCTTGCTAGGTCTGCTGAGGAATGAAGGCAAGTGACCAGATATATTTTATGCAATTGTGACTGCTTTACTGCTTGAATTTTAGCTGTGTAACAATGGGAGGAAGGATGAGTCCAAGCAGGTGAAGAAGGAAGGGGAAAGATACAGAAGACATGTATAAATCATGGGAATCAAGAAGGTTGTGCAATTTATCAGAAGATGAAATAATGTATTATGAAATGAGGGGAAGGCAGATATTGTTTTTTTTTTTTTGCTGGAAATGTACAGTAGGGGATATAGGACAAATATGAGATGGTAGAGTTAATGTTATTACTTGGTTGCATGAACAAGTTACTTGCTGAATGCTTGAAAATGCTCCTTTTCTAATGCCAAGACAAAAAGAACTCAAATAAACACATACACACACACACACACACACACACACACACACACACACACACACACACACACACACACACACACACACACACACACACACACACACACACACACACACACGTGCTCAAACACTTGTAGCCTCCCATTATCTTTTCCAGATAACAAGCATAAAATAAAATAACTGTGTAGCCCATTACATCATAGGCACCTTCATTGGCTGTTTTCTCATTGGTGATTACAGATCAAATGACACCCTGCCTGAATATAAAACCTTCTGAAATATATATGCAACACTTTGTACATTTATTTTTGCCTGTAGTAAGCACTTGTCACTCTGTAAGTGAATTGCTGAGTTTACCAGAGTGATGCACATATGGATAGTAAGTTGCCTGTTATTTTTTAGGCTGTGCATGTAGGTGTATTTGATGAATATTTTGCAGGTTGGTGAGGAGTGAGTGGCTGAAGGTGTGCTGTGCATGGGTGGGGGGGGGGTTGTTAGCGCTTTTGAGAGAGAAAAAGCGAGAGAGACTGAAAACATGTGAGTTTGTGCACATGAGTGTGTGTGTGTGTGTGTGTGTGTGTGTGTGTGTGTGTGTGTGTGTGTGTGTGTGTGTGTGTGTGTCTTGGCTATGCTTTGAGTGATTGATTAAATGACTGGTATAGAGTAAGTCATGGGGAGCTTGCAGAGTGTGTGTGTATATGGAGGTAGGGGTTACAGTGTATGTTTGTGTGTGAAAATGTGTGTGTCTGTGTGCATCTGAATGGTTTTCGGTCATGTATTGTGTGCTAGCGTAACCAAGAATTGGATGGTAAAGATCATGAGGAGTGTGTGTGTCTGTGTGCATGCACATGTGTGTGTGTGTGTGTGTGTGTGTGTGTGTGTGTGTGTGTGTGTGTGTGTGTGTGTGTGTGTGTGTGTGTATGTGTGTGTGTGTGTGTGTGTGTGGCATGCACAGATGGGAAATACATTGAATATTTGGATGTGTCTGTTAGAATTCATGCGAGGTGTATTTACTATGGTCTGTGTGAAGGTTGCCAGAAATGTGTGTTACTCAACACAAATGATTGTGTGATTTGGGGTCCTGAGTGGCACTTGCCTTGTGATCTTAGAGTCAGTTATGCAAGTTTTAGAGGTTATGTGCATCCTCAAAGTAAGTGTGGCTATCTTGTCTGCCACATTAATTGGTGTGTTTTCCGATGCTTCAGATTTGTGGATATTGAATGATGGGCAAGATGTGTGTGTGAGTGTGTTTGTGTGTGAGTGTGTTTGTGTGTGTGTGTGTGTGTGTGTGTGTGTGTGTGTGTGTGTGTGTGTGTGTGTGTGTGTGTGTGTGTGTGTACGCGTGCATGGGTACGTGTGTGTGTGTGTGTGTGTGTGTGTGTGTTTGCAATGACCAGGTTAGTTGGAGAGTGTGCTGTGATGATGTGTTCATGTTTGCGAGCAGGTCACAAATTAGACTGGCATCAACATAATTGAAAAATAAATTTCTCTATATACAAAAAGTGCAGCTACATATACCTTCTGAGTCTTGGTAACTTTAACGTTCTCCAAACCACAGACTTTGCTGTTTAGGTTTTTGGATTATACAATTATTTATTCACATTTTCCTTAATTTGCAAGTCTGCTAAGAGAGCACTGCTGGTTTAGAAACAGTACTGTTTCAGAAGGGCTACAGCTTTTCTGCTGGTTGCTCAGCTGCTGGAGTTTAATACGTTGTAGTGAAATATACATTAGAAGGGCTGTTTCCTCATCTAGAAAAACGTGGTTATATAAACTGCAGGTGCCACAGGTGGGTAAAAAAGAATAAGGAGTAGCTGGCAGGGAACAGTTAAAGAGATTTTGTAATACCAAGGTCAGTAAACAAGTAGCCATGCTATTCTTAATAAGCAAAAATTGTTGATATTGCCTTGAGATACAAAGTAGAGAGTCATGATTCAGAAGTTGTGAACCATGTGTGACTCTCCTGTTTTTATTATATATGCATTTATAGTACTATTATAAGTATGTAATATGATAAATTTGGCACAGAGTAAGACATCTGAAAGAAATCCAAGGAAGGTGTTACAAATGAATCTGGAATATAACTTGGGCAGTGTAAAAAGTTAAGATAGCTATAGAAATTTAGATTTTCGCAGCTGGAGAGGTCTTACCACTAGAAAACATTGTTGTCTAATTAAATATGCCAAGCTTAGAAGCAGATGAGGCTCAGTTATTAAACAATTAGGATAGGAGGAGATGAGATAAAAATGGTGATGTATAACTAATTTATAGGAAAGTCTCCAGGAACAGATGATATACCTGTGGAAGTTTGCAAGCTAGGAGGGAAGAAAGTGAAAAAGATCTGGAAGGCTTTGTTTAACAGTATTTTAAAAGGAAGAGAAGCACCAACATCCTGGAAGAAAACTGTGGTGGCCGTAATACCTAAAGATGGTAAAGACCCATCAGATCCAGCTTTATATAGGCCCATTTCAATCTTAATAACAGGAAAAAGACCAACACAAAGGTAAACCAGGTCTGCAAAAACCACAGAACAAATTCAACAGATGTATACAGACACTGGAAATGCTCAATGAAGTAGAAGCGTTTAATATTCCACAATGTTCACAAAGCTTTCAGGTATGGCTACACTTCTTCAGTGAAGAAGGGTAGCTATACCTGAAAGCTTTGTGAACATTGTGGATTATTAAAAGCTTCTGCTTCATGGATTGTTTCTAATGTCTGTATACATCTGGTGGACCATTTCAATCCTAAACCATGATCATACCTCTCAACCTCTTAGTGTAAGAAATTTGGACAAAGCCTTACAAAATGAGTGACAAAGGCCCAAAAATAGGGACAGATTTTAAATATTGCTGGAAAAACAGGGTTTGTGTAAACATACATTTTCTGAAGGATTTGAAGTCTGAAACTCAAATATATACTATTACTTAGTGACTTCAAGGATTTGAAGTCTGAACCTCAAATGTATGTCATTACTTAGTGACTTCAATCTATAGATCATTCCAGTGATTTGCTAGAAAACCACAAATGTTATGAGGAATAGACCAAAAATATGAGGTAAAAATCTGGACATTCTGCAAAAATGTGAACAGTTGAGAGATACGAATGATTATAAATTGTTTATACGTATAAGAGTTAAAAGAATGGCAAAGGTGATTCCAAAATTGATATATATGGATCAATGTGGTGTTGTGGAGAGGAGGCAAACATCTGACAACAGTAATAGAACAATGATGATCCAGAGGCGAGTAGAATATAAGAAAATACTGTTGTTATTGGTAGGTCTTGATGCAGACAAAGCATTCAGCAGGGTAAGCTGGGAAGTTATTAGTAGGGCAATGGAAGCATTTGCATTCCCTGATGCAATAATAAGTTTAATTAGGAGGATATAAGAGGAATCAGAGGTAAACATTAAAGTGTGTGTGTGTGTGTGGGGGGGGGGGGGTAGTCTGTGATACATTCTGTTTGAGCAGAGGAACAGGCAGGGCTGTCCTCTTTCTCCTTTGATATTTTTGTTATATTTAGAGCCATTGGTAAAGAAAATAAAGGACTCAGAAAGTCAAGGATATAATTGTTATGGTAATCAAGAAAATGTGTTTTTATTCACAGATGATATTATTTTGTACCTCATAAAACAAGAAAAGGACATTCCAGTGTTGTGGAACATTCTGAGACAATTTTATGTCTTTTTGGAACAAAAAATGATTGAAGATAAAGCAAAGACAATAGATATAAACTATGTACCCATGCACAAATTGGTTCAACAATACCTATATTTATGGGGACATGATAAACTGCAAGACTTGGGAGTATGGGTTAAAATGGCAGCTGAGGATACATGGGAAGAGACTAAACAAAAGATAATACAGAAACCGAAACTGGAAGCTCTGTTTTATGGATATGGACAGCAAGATAACAAGCAGTGAAAATGTTTTAGTCCATCTAGTTTTATACACGGGTCAGGTATATTTTTATCAACTAGAGGAGAGTTGTGGATAGCAATTGATAAAGAGTTGAAGGATTTTAACTGGGAGGGGAAGGGGGCAAGAATCAAGTGGAATAAACTGATCCTTACAAAAGAATAAGGACGTTTGGGATTACCTAATTTGAAGGTGTATTTAGAGCTACACAGTTAAGGTTCCTGTATATATAGTACAAGCAGAAAGCTATAATTTAAAGTGGAAAGGGATGATGATGAAACGGGGGAAGCTCAAGAAATAAGGACAGAGTGGGATTTTGGATACAGATCCTTAAGGAGGATCATAATAACCAAGAATATTATACTCATAAAGCAACAGAATGTATTCTAAGAACTAAGCTAACACAGGAATAGAGAAAAGAGATTCTGCTGATAGGGTTGACTACAATTAGGGGTACAGAGAATAGGCTAGAGGGGGCTGGAATTTACTGGAGAAAACTGGCAAAAGAACCAATATATTGGGAGCAAATAATTAGACAGGGAAAAGTAATAGAATGAGAAGAAGCCAAGAATACATTTGGACTGCAGGCTATAGATTACCTTCCTTATCAAAGATTGATATCAAACTATAAGCGAAGAGAAAGGAACAGGGGGATCCTGAGTGAAAGACCAGCACTGGTAGAGATTTTAGTATAATTTAAATCAGAAGCTGCTGTATAAAAGAGATGTTTAATAGGGCATATAAAGAACTGCATGATAAATATAGGAATCAATCAGAGAAGGTTAGAAAGGTTTGCAAAGAGACTGGATAAGCAATTCACAAAGAAACAATGCGAGGATATATGTATAGCTCCCAAATATGCAACAAGGTCTAGAAGATTTATGATTTTTGCTTGGACATGTTCCCATAGGTACTTTTATTCCCCAAGCAGACTCCAAAGAATTTTTAGCTCATGTACATTGCAAATGTTGGAGGTGTGATAGGAAAGAAAGGGATAATTGGGATCTTACTTTTTGAGAGTGTAATGAGTTAGCAGACTTTAAACATTTGATGCAGACTAGATTACTCTGTCAGAAATACTGGGTAAACAAGTTGGTGCAACTAAGGAAATTAATTTTTATTAGCTGTGGTACAGGATCTGAATTGTCTAGACACAGTGTACCCTTGTTAATTCTGGTGACTGCCAAAAAACAATTACTAGAAAATGGAAATCAAGGTCTAAACCAACCATACTGGAAGTAGTGGACATAGTAACAGAGATAAAAGAACTTGATTTGGGATCTTTAGAAAAGGTAGGAGCAAATTACATAGAAAAAATTGGAATTGTGGGAACAATACATGCAGAATAATGTTTTGGAGGAGGAACTGAAAGATATTCGATTGACAATGACTGTATAGAAGTTTGTATGTGATGCATAATGTTTGCAACTGAAAATATATCAGTATGGTTTGTTTTCATTTGTATAAATGTATGATTGCCTATGTCATAAATGATAATTCAATTGAGATATTTCTTGCTTAAAAAAGAAAGCATTGTTGTCTTGCTGTAGTACATTGATGCCACCTTTTCATATGCCAAAAGTGAGATAGCTGGTACTAAAACATTAGATTTTCCATGGAAAGACATTAATTCATTTGATGCAAAGGACCATATTTCCTTTAATTAAAAAATAAAGACTTCTTGTTAAAGAAGTTTAGTTGTTGTCTTCATTTTCTAGCATATAAAATTGTTGACACTTTTAGGATTTCAGCAATGGGAAAGTTACAAAATATTTCTTGTTCTAGGATCTCAGGATATAGATAATTTTTCATATTTTTTTCCACAGGATACAACTGCCTAGGTAAGGAATGTCATGTAGAAAGAGGTATGGGTTCTAATTCTGTGACTTAACTGAGACCAACCTCTGGACTGATGTATATAATTGATATGATCCCATTCCAAAGCTCTGTGATGGCTGCTGGATATTAAAGACCGTTTTAAGTTCAGCAGGATAATCCATCCATCCATCACCCCCCTTTTCCCATTTTTGCATATGGGGTTGAGGTATGACATCAGCAGTGACTATCAACTAGAGCCAGTGGTCATACCACCAAATGGCTAGCCCTGCAGTGGTTGTTCTTCTGTACCCTCCCCCCACCCTGCATCTATGTCCAGTTTAGAGTGCCTAATCTACCTACTGCATGTTGTTTGAATCTGGGAGGAAACCGTAGCACTCAGAGAAAACCCACATAAACATATGGAGGACATGCAGACTTTGCACAGAAGGCATTCCAGCCAATAATCGAACAAGAGAACCTGTTGCTGTAAGGTGACAATGCAGAGCCAGTGTGCCACCATCAGGAAAGATATTTACTTCTAAAAGAATGATGCTGCAGGGAGACTTGCAAAGTATTATTAAATCCATTATAAATGTGATGCAAAGTATGCAATAATCACCATTTACTTCTTCTTCATCTTTCGGCTGCTTCCGTTAGGGGTCGCCACAGCAGATCAACTTGTTTCCATTTCTTCCTGTCCTCTGCATCTTGCTCTGTCACACCAACCACCTGCATGTCCTCTCTCACCACATCCATAAACCTTATCTTAGGCCTCTCTGTTTTCCTGTTACCTGGCAGCTTCATCCTTAGCATCTTTTTCACAATATACTCTGCATCCCTCCTCAGCACATGTCCAAACCAATGTAATCTTGCCTCTCTGGCTTTGTCTGCAAACCTTCCAACCTGGGCTGACCCTCCAATATACTTATTCCTAACCCAATCCATCCTCATCACACCCAGTGCAAATCTTAACATCTTCAACGCTGCCATGTCAGGCTCTGACTCCTGCCTTTTTGTCAATGCCACTGTCTCCAACCCATATAACATAGCTGGTCTCACTACCCTCTTGTAGACCTTCCCTTTCACTCTTACTGGTACTCATCTGTCACAAATCACTCCTGACACTCTTCTCCACCCACTCCATCCTGCCTGTACTCTCTTCTTCACCTCTCTTCCACACTCACCATTACCCTGAACTGTTGATCCTAAGTACTTAAACTCATCCACCTTCGCCACCTCTACTCCCTGCATCCTCACCATTCCTCTATCCTCCCTCTCATTCACACACATATATTCTGTCTTAGTCCTGCTGACCTTCATTCCTCTTCTCTCTAGAGCATATCTCCACCTCTCCAGGGTCTCCTCCACCTGTTCCCTACTTTCACTACAGATCACAATGTCGTCTGCAAACATCATAGTCCATGAGGACTCCTGTCTTATCTCATCTGTCAACCTGTCCATCACCATTGCAAATAAGAAAGGGCTCAGAGCTGATCCTTGATGTAATCCCACCTCCACCTTAACCGCATCCGTCATCCCACTGCAGACCTCACTGCTGTCACACTACCCATGTACATATCCTGTACCACTCTTACATACTTCTCTGACACTCCCGAGTTCCTCATACAATACCACAACTCCTCTCTAGGCACCCTGTCATATGCTTTCTCTAAATCCACAAAGACACAATGCAACTCCTTCTGACCTTCTCTGTACTTCTCCATCAACACTCTCAGAGCAAACATCGCATCTGTAGTGATCTTTCCTGGCATGAAACCATACTGCTGATCACTAATCATCACCTCCCTTCTTAACCTAGCTTCCACTACTCTTTCCCATAACTTCATGCTGTGACTGATCAGTTTAATCCCTCTGTGGTTCTGCACATCACCCTCATTCTTAAAAATCGGTACCAAAACACTTTTTCTTCATTCCTCAGGCATCCTCTCACTTTCCAAGATTTCATTAAACAATCTAGTTAAAAGCTCCACAGCCATTTCACCTAAACACCTCCATGCTTCCACAGGTATGTCATCTGGACCAACAGCTTTCCGTTCTTCATCCATTTACTGCTATCTTAAAAATATCACTGAAAATATTTATGTCTCAGATAGTGACAGTTTAGAACAGAGATTACCATTCTGGGTGTTTCAATAGTACAATAGTTATAGTTAAGGCTGCTGCCTCATAGTGCTTGGTTTCCCAAATCAGTTGTTAACTGCGGATAGGGGTTCTGTGCTGAGTCCCCTCTATGACTGTGTGGGTTTCCTGGTGCTCTGGTTTCCCATATCCCAAAGGTATGCTGAAGGGGAACAGGCCATACTGAGAAGTGCAGGTATACCTGAACACCTTTTGTGTACAGGCTTTACATCAATCAGGAAAAATCAAGGAGAAAGACTGTGGTTTAGAACTGGTGAAGGTGTATGAAAAGGCTGCATACGTTCCCCATACCTATTTAATTCATATGTAGAACAGATCATCAGAGACGTAAGACTGTATGCAAAAATTGAGGTGTGAAATTTGAAGGAAGAATGATCAGTAACCTTTGCCATTTTGATGATACCCCAGTACTGGCTGAAAGTGAAGATGATCTGAAATATCTGCTTATTAAGATTAAGCAACATAGTCTTAAAATGGGTTTGTTTTGTGACGTGAAGATAAAGATCCTGACAAATAGTAAAATCAATAAATTTATTTCAGATAAAGAAAAGGTAGAAATAGTAGACAGCTGCAGTCTGCCTGGATCAATAATCAGTAATGTCATAGCAAGTAGTCAATAAATATGAAGAATTATTGATGACAGAATGATCATGGAGAATCTAGATAAGATCTTCAAGTCCAGAGATGTATCTCTGTGTATTAAGATTCAATTTGTCCATCCTGTGGTATTTTCAGTAATGTCATACAGATGTGAAAGCTGAACTGGGAGAAACATGACAGAAGGAAAATATGATACCTTTTTATGATTTGGCAAAGAATACTGTATATACCATGGACTGCCTGAAAAACAATCAGTATTGATGCAGACAAAAATTTAAGTATTCTCTGGAAACTGATAAGAAGACTTGGACTTTCATACTTTAGTGATAACATGCAAAGAGAAAGATCATTAATAAAATACATTGCAATTGGTAAAGTAGAAGGTCGATATAAAAGAGAAATATGCACAATGTGATGGACTGATATGGTAACAACAGTCATGGATGCCCCACTGTCAGTGAATAAGTCATCTGACTTAAGACAGAACACAGTTCAGAATAACTATCAATAGAGTCACCCCCCACCTTACTCATGTCTGCTAATCCTAACTGTACCCCTAACCCTAAGCCTACACATTACTTTATGGAAAATCCTTTCCCTAAAAGTACCACTACATAAGACACTCAGGAACAGTATTTATTCACACGTGAGCAAACACACACACAACACTGAATCTATCCTTTTACATATCCCTTCTGCTCTAACCATTACTAACACTCAAGATACATGCACACACACACACACACACACACACACACACACACACACACACACACACACACCACTAAATCTATCACCTTACGTAGCCCTTACTCTGACACTATCCTGCAAACAATCACATTCCCAACCCTAACACTGAAACTTTTGATATATCCAAAAGCTTTGGTATTACAACAAAATCCCACTTACCTTAATAGTAAGCATTCAAATCATTTGATCTTCCTGCTTTAAATATGTAGAGCACTTGACAGAATGCTTCTGAAAACATTCAAAACATTTGATCTTCCTGCTTTCGACATGTAGAACATTTGTCAGAGTGCTTACAATCTGTTTCAATAATATAACACAGTTGACACATTGTTGATCAAACTGCTGTTTAACCTATTGATGGATACCCTGTGTGAGTGTGTGTGTGTATATGTGTGTGTATCATATATTTAAATATATATATGTATATATATATATATATATATATATATATATATATATATTTATTACACACATACACATTCAGTTGTACAAAATGGACATACACACTTTTATCTATGTCCATAAATTTATACATGCGAGTCTGTAAATATATGTGTGTGTGTGTGTGTGTGTGTGTGTGTGTGTGTGTGTGTGTGGGGGGGGGATTATGTGTATGTACGAATACACACAGTCTGTATTTATGGTTCTACAAATGCACAAGTGTATGTGTGTGTGTGTTTTACAAATATTAATATATACACATACGGTTCTACCTCGGTTAGACGATATGCCGGAACATCGACCCGGAAATCGCGAGCCCCAGAAGATCGACAGTTCAGAAGACCGACGCGACGGGCCCCAGAAGATCAACAGTTCAGAAGACTGACCCAACGGATGAAAGCACCGACGCCAAGGATGCCGACATGGGAAAAGGCTGTGTAAGTATGCGGTAGTGACGGACGTTAGGGTGCGAGTTAGGTAAGTGTGGATATTGACGGTCTGTGGGGATAGGGGTGGGTTAAGTGAGTTAGGGTTAGGGAGCGGGTCAGGTAAGTGTGCGGTAGTGATTGTGTTTGGGTTAGGGGCGGGATAAGTGAGTTAGGGTTAGGGAGCGGGTCAGGTAAGTGTGCGGTAGTGATTGTGTTTGGGTTAGGGGGCGGGATAAGTGAGTTAGGGTTAGGGAGCAAGTCAGGTAAGTGTTGCGTAGTGACGGACCTTAGGGTTAGGGTTTGGGTTAGGGTTGTAGGTAGTTGTGTATGTGAGGTTTAGTGTGGGTTTGTAGGGATTTTGGTGTGCTTGTGTTGTGTATGTGGTTTTTGGATGGGGAATGTGTTTTGTTTGTTGATTGTTGTGATTGTGGTGTGTGCAGTGTATGAGGTTTCGTGTTTGTGTACCGTCGGTTATTTCGTTGTCGGGCATGTGGGGTTTCGTGTTTTTGTACTGTCGGTTATGTGGTTTCGGTGATTGCGTTGTCGGTGTTTTGGGGTTTCGTTTATGTCAGGTAGAACCACACATACATAATTATGCATACATATTTGGTTCTCCATCTCCATTCTAAGCTGGGGAGCCTTCTGTATAAAGTCAGTTTATGCTCCCTATCTAAGTGGGGTTTTGCTGGGTGCTTCACTTTCCTCCAACATCCCAAAGATGTGTTACAGTTGAAATGGTGATTTTCCAAACTGCTCAAAGCTGTGCATGCCATGTGTTAGTGAGTGGATGCACACGTGTGTGATTCCTGCAAGGAATGGGGCCCTGTCCAAGATTATCTTTTTCTGCCTTGTGCGAAATAAGGTCTACCCTCTCAGCAATCCTGATTCAGATTAAGCAGCTAATTAGAGTATAAATGAATTAATGGGTAAGTAACAATGGAATATATATATATATGTGTATATATATATATATATATATATATATATATATATATATATATATATATATATGAATGTATGAGAGACAGAAATGAAGAGAATAATACATATGCGTGATTACGATTGTGGCTAACTCCTTAGAATGTATAATAATTAGTGAAGCTTTTTTAATAATAAAGGTTAGAAAGTTGGTTGAACTGCAACAAATCTGACAGCACAGAAGATGAAGGGTTTGATTTCTTCCTCCAGTGTTATTCGACTCTGTGACTGTAGAAGTCAGTTGACAAGATATATTTCCTGGGTCGTCCCTCAAAAAGGTGGGCTTATCCAGTTAGTAAATGTATAAAATAAAATTACCAATGCATTAAGGGATGTAAAACACCTCATATCACATACAATCCATTTACAATAAATTATTTAAAAACTAATGCAGGGAGTTTTCAAAAATTCTGAATCAGTAAGAACTTATGATGTCTACTGGAATTGTTAAAGGTTTTTCAAAAGTTTGGTAAATGAGCAGTTAAATATGTGATGTTTTGCTATATTATTTGAGGTACTAAACATCTGAGTGCCCTCTCTTAAAGGACACAATTTGCAATAAACATATAAAACACAAACAATAATACTTATTCATAATGTGGCATGCACAATGTGCTTACTCTTCGCATGCATCTACCATCAAAAGTTTAATAACATAGTAATCTTTCATCTCCTACTGAGACCCAGACAGCTACTTATTAACTTGTGTATTTAATTTCTTCTTAATTCTTTGAAGGATGTAATACTATGTTAATTTTGCTTTAATGAATGCCTGAACAACTTAAAATAGTCACTCAGTATGGTTACTTAATGCTTTATACACGGAGTCTTTTCTGCAGTCAGAAATATTGCTAATTGCTGATATCCTGATAGTTACTAAACATTTCAGTTTCATGACCTAGAAAACTGCTAAGCTCATAACAGACTCAGATTTTAGATTTGATGTTACCGTAGCCAGAAGTTTAATTTAAAATTACCTTTAAATCTCATGCTTGAACACAACTCCTGTCAACCTATTAAAACTGCATTTAAACACTTTGCTGACTTGTGGAAGGACCATTTTGAATGTGTTATTACCAGTGTTATTACTAGTTTAATCTCTGTTGTTTCCCAGGTTAATCTATTACATTTTCCTGTATTTTGCTAACCTATGAACAGAACAGGATTCTCCACTTGTTTCTTTAATTGATCTTTATCTTGTTACACAAATATTTTCTATCAATTATATATGTTCAGTGAAAGATGGCTGGCCAAGTGGTATGCTCTAGTTGTTGTTGTTGTGGTAGTGAAATCCCATATTAATAAACTGTATAGCAAAGGAAGGAAAATAACAAAAAGTTGTAAGAAATCTCTACCCCACTACCTCAAGATCATGCTGAATCATGGTAGCAAGGAACTTAAGAGCACTATTAGAAAATGTAAAATGGAGTAAGGGCTTAAAGCCACTACAGACATGCCCAGCAATGTACTGAGCTCAGCAATAAGATTACACATTCTGATCTGAAGGATATAGCCAATATATTGGCAGTCAAATTTAGTGCTGACTTTACCCCATCTCCCCACACTGTTGCTCCCACTATCGCTGAAAATTCAGTTCTCCCAGAATTCACTTTGGAAAGTCTTAGAATCTCTGTCCTGGACTAAAAATAATACTTCATGGGACCAGACAGCATATCAGACTGTATTCTTATTAGTGCCAAGTGTGCAGTTTCTGAACCTGTACTTAAACCCTTCAGACTCAGCATATCCAAGGGTGTGTGTGTCTGATGCCTAGAGTACAGCCACTGTGACTCCCCTACACAATGGTGACCTACTTTACAAACCCTGGTAATTATAAGTCAATTAGCCTTATCAACCTTACATGCAAAGCAATAGATCTTATCATAGCCAAACTCATTTATGGAGACATAGGCAACTAACTGATCTAGAACTCAGTCAGTTTGGTTTCATGAATGGCAAGCCCTGTGTCCTGAACCTAGTAAACTTCTTTGAAAAGGTTAGATAGGCTGTGAAGAAGGGTCAGTCTCTGCACACTGCTTATCTCAATCTGGCCAAAGCTTTTAATACTCTCCCACAAGCTGGTATGAATGAAAAGCAGCTTAAACTTAATGTAAACCATTACAAAGTCCACTGGATTTCAAAATGGATATCCAACAGATCTCAGTTTGTAAATGTTGCTGGTAACCTCTCTGAAAATAAAATTGTTACTGGTGATGTACCACAGGGATCAGTGTTGGATCCTGTCCTGTTTGACATTTATTTTGCAGACATCCAAGCTAATATTCCTTAAGTGTAGCTGACCAAGTTTGCTGATGACTGCATGTTGAGCACTGTTATCTGCTCATCAGAGGTGAAGCTAGAGTGGGGTAATGGGAGCAGCTGCCCCAGACACAAGGTATTAGGTCACATGCCAGGGGGACAGTAGTCCAGTAATGGCATTCCAAAATAAATGCTAATACTGTATTTGCAGTCATGGCTGAAGTGCTTTGGTTGTAGAATTATAACCGAAGTAAGCCATTTGTAGCAAAAAGCTTGCCAATGTTTCAGTAAAGCAGAGCTTTTTTTGTTTTCCAGAAAAGGGGAACTACAGGGGATGCCTGATAATGTTGCTATGGTTATGCCACTCAACCACTGATATCATCAGCTCCAACAAGGACCATGCATAAACTCCAACAAGGACCATGCATAAACCTTTTGCACCAAAAACAGTCTCAAGCTAAATGCAAAAAAAAATAAATAAAAAATCCAGCATAATAACGTTCGAAAAAAAAGTTACTCCTACCTCATGTCTTATAAATAGTGTGCTTCTTCAGAAAGATGCAGTTATATGAGACCCAGGTACTTATGAGGATAACTCTGTCTAATTCAGTCATATTTCCAGAATAGTCAGGAAATCCTTCTTTCTGGCACAGTTGCTTTAACTGGGAATATCTTCAAGATGTACAGACATCATTCTACCACTACACTTTTCCCTTATCAGACCCAGAATTGAATCTTACACTGCACTCTTTCCTTATCAGACCCAGCATTGAATCTTACCACTGCACTCTTCACATATTACACCCAGCAATGAATCTTACACTGCACTCTTCCCTTATCAGACCCAGCATTGAATTTTACCATTGCACTCTTCCGTTATAAGACCCAGCAATGAATCCTACCAATGCACTCTTCCTTTATCAGACCCAGCAATTAATCTTACACTGCACTCTTCCCTTATCAAACCCAGAATTGAATCTTACACTGCACTCTTTCCTTATCAGACCCAGCATTGAATTTTACCATTGCACTCTTCCCTTATAAGACCCAGCAATGAATCCTACCAATGCACTCTTCCTTTATCAGACCCAGAGTTGAATCTTACACTGCACTCTTCCATTATCAGACCCAGCAACGAATCTTCCCACTGCACTCTTCCCTTATCAGACCCAACATTGAATCTTACCACTGCACTCTTCCCTTATCAGACCCAGCATTGAATCCTACTATTGCACTCTTCCCTTATCAGACCCAGCAATGGATCTTACACTGCACTCTTCCCTTATCCGACCCAACACTGAATCTTACCGCTGCACTCTTCCCTTATCCGACCCAACACTGAATCTTACCACTGCACTCTTCCCTTATCAGACCTAGCACTGAATCCTACCACTGCACTCTTCCCTTATCAGACCCCACATTGAATCCTACCACTGCACTCTTCCCTTATCAGACCCAGCACTGACTCTTACCACTGCACTCTTCCCTCATCAAACCTGCCACTGAATACAAAGCTGCCTTAGGTACATACATATCCAAGCATATCACTCAGCTGGAAAAGCTTCATTGCTTTCTAGCTATAAAAATTAAAAACAATACATACTTCAACTATCCTAGTAGACTAGTGCACATCTCCTTATACTCAGTAGCCTACTGGCTGCTCTGGGGTGATCTAAGTCTTGATTTTTGAAGCATGAAATAGCCAGTCTTATATGACCTCCTATTTCTATGCAAAACCAGTGACTGTACAAACATCGACAATATAGACCTAAGTCTGCATCACCAAATAAATAAGACTGGAAGAATAGGTTCTGAACTCAACGCATTTACAGTCTGTGGAATAAGTTAGCACTAAGGTCACAGTACTACTCTGGCTACCTTTAAAAGTTGTCTTGACAATTGAATGGGTAGACACAAATTTACTTAAGTGTTATCATGTACTAAGGCGCAAAGGTGAGCACTATTGAGTTCTTGTAAATGATGGCGAGAACTTTTAAATGTATTTACTTAAATGTTTATATAGCTGAGAATATTATGATCCCTGTGATCTCGTGCTTAGCATGGTTCCTATGTTCTTATGCTCCAGTGTTCTTAATTTGTTTCACTTCTTATCATAAGCCATTTTGCGGGTACAGCATGGTCTCAGTTTCAAATATTGGGCAGTTGCAGGTACGAGAGTGATGGGGTGGGACTGCTTCATCACTACTGATTCCATTAATTACATGAGAATAAGGAGATGGGTAGAAGTATGACCAATGGTCCTCAGCTAGTGGCTGACTACATTAAAAACTTTATGTGGTTTCACAAGGGACCTACTGACCTAGTGGTGTACTATGTCAGGGTGGAAGGGATTAAGGTTAGAAACATTTGCCTCCCATTGTATTCCATAGGTCTACAATACTCAGTGTTCACCAAGCCACCTAGTTGCTCTTTTAAACTTGGTGGCTCTTGAGTTGCCTGCCCATAGTATAAGGTTGTTTTTGGAAGCTCCTCTTCATCTTCTCTTCTCATACTTGTACGTGCTAGAGGATTAAATCAAGAAGTTCCTCCCCTTTTACTGGGAAAGCTTAAGATACCCTCTGTTTCATATTGCTCTACCTGCTCCATGCATAGTGCAAGACCTAGAAGTATTAACTCCTTTTTATCTTACTTTTAGAATATGCAAAAGGGAAAACAGTACCAGTCACTGGTGAGCCTTCTGTATATTTTGTATATTAGCATAATTGCCTACACCCTATGCTGTATTTACTTTACTCATCCAAACAACACTCAGGACAGGATTGAAGGTCAGATTGCAGTTTCGCCTCTGTTACCAGCCTTTTGGAACTAAGTCTCCTAAGACAGTATATCAACTGCCTTATGCTTACAGATAATTAACTTATTCTCAGCACTAATAATTCCAACTGTGAGAGGTGTAAATACCCAATTAATACGGAAGCTTCCCCCTCACCTGAAAAATTACCCTGTGAGTGTCATACAGCAACACCACAACCCTTTTCTAATCTCAACAGAAGGTCTTATACTGAAGAAATAAAAAGAAAATCACTCACAGAGCTTCCTGAAAATAAGATTAGTCTTAGTAAAAATCAGGCCACTTATCCACTTTATGCATACCTCTATAAAGAACCACCTTGAACAAGAACACTGCAAAATGTTTTAGTGACAGGTGACTGTCTTGTTAGGCACACTGACCCATAATTCACAAGGATGGACAAGGAGAGGATAATAGTGAGTTGCCATTCAGGTGCCAGGATCTCTGACATTACAAGGACCCTTGGTACCCTAACGCTTGACAAATACAACTACAATATGGTAGTATTGCAGGACAGAGTAAATGACTTGAGACCTAGAGCCCTGAGGGATATAGAGAGAGAGACATGCCAGCATTTTCTAGGCATGTTACAAATTCAGGTAAGACACTAGTCCTGAGTGGAACCCTTCCTTTACCTTGGATGATGCTTAGATACAAAGAAGAGATAATTGGTTTCAATAATTAGTTCAGTAGCTGGTGTCAATCTTGGGTGATAATCCATTGTGTCTCAGCATGGGCACACTGCTTATCTCGATCTGGCCAAATCTTTTGATACTCTCCCACAAGCTGGTATGATTGAAAAACAGCTTAAACTTAATGTAAACCATTACAAAGTCCACTGGATTTAAAAATTGATATCCAACAGATCTCAGGTTGTGAATGTTGCTGGTAACCTCTCTGAAAATAAAATTGTTACTGGTGATGTACCACGTGGATCACTGTTGGAGCCTGTCCTGTTTGACATTTATTTTGCAAACATCTAAACTAATATCCCAGAAGTGTGGCTGACCAAGTTTGCTGATGACTGCATGTTGAGCACTGTTATCTGCTCATCAGAGATGAAGCTAGGGCAGGGTAATGGGAGCAGCTGCCTCAGGCACAAGGTATTAGATGACATGCTAATGAGACAGTAGTCCAGTAATGGAATTCCAAAATAAATGCTAATACTGTATTTGCAGTCATGGCTGAAGTGTTTTGTGTGTGGAATTATAATTGAAGTAAGCCATTTGTAGCAAGCAGCTTGCCAATGTTTCAATAAAGCAGAACTTTTTTTTTGTTGTTTTTCAGATCAGGGGAACTACAAAGGATGCCTGATAATGTTGCTGTGGTTCTGCCACTCAACTACTGATTTCATCAGCTCCAACAAGGACCATGCATAAACCTTTTGCACCAAAAACAGTCTCAAGCTAAATGCAAAAAAAAAGTCCAGCATAGTAGTGCTCGGAAAAAAGTTATTCCTTTCTCATGTCTTATAAATAGTGCACTTCTTCAGAGAGATGTAGTCATATCAGACCAGGCACTTATGAGGACAACTCTCTGTCATTCAGTCATGTTTCCTCAATAGTCAGGAAATCCTTCTATCTGGCACGGTTACTTTAGATGGGAATATCTTCAGGAATGACAGTCCAGCATACGTAGCTAAGGATGGTTTACACCTCTAGTTCCAAGGCATCTGCATACTGGCTAAAGCTTTTGTTGCCCTCTCAGTGCCTTTTTTAGGCAGATGCCAGTTGATGGGCATTCCACTAACAAATCAGTCCTGAAATCAGATCACATTAAGGTGGCTGTCTTTAATAAAAGAAGTCTAAACAATAATTTGCCTGATCTTGAGGCACTCCTGCATTTGGAAAAGATCCATGTCTGCGTAGTTACTGAGATTTTGTCTAAACATAAAAAGAGCACTCCCTCTGTGCTAGGATTTTGTGCTTTTCATGCCTTCAGATCAAACGGCAACCATGGTGAAGTTTCCATATTTGCCTGGCACTTAGAGCAGACGACTATGGCCATGAGCTGTTACCAAGCTACTTCCTGTGGAACGGGGTTTAATTCTCTCAGCCTTCATATGTCTACTGTGTGACCTTGAGCAGGCCACTTAACTTTAGGGTAACTAGGCTTTTCAGTTGTCTCTTGGACTACATGCCTAGTAGCTACCTATGGACCTGCATTACCCCTGGCAGATCCATAGGAATTCACAAACTGAATTAATTGAACTACAGATCACTCTAGAGAGGATTAATTATCAAATAATAGCTTGTTATGGAACACCTTCTTTGTGCCATGATGAGCATGTAAGATTATTCAGTATTCTAACTGATCTCCCTATCAACAAACACTCCCTTATTTTGGGTGAATTTATTTGCCCTTCAGTAAACTGGGACACCTATACCTTCTTTGTAGGATATGCCACAACATTCCTAGATTTAATAAGCAAAACTTACCTTGAGCAGTTGGTAAATAAACCTAGTAGAAAGTATAGCATTCTTGACCTGATTCTTAAAAATATGTCTGCATCTTGCACTAGTTTTTAGGTTCATTGGTTTATAGGTAGGTACTAGGCTATCTCCCCGAAGGCATTTATAAGCCTAGCCGGGATGTGTTGGCTTTCGCCGCCCCCTTAGATTAGTTCCCTGTGCCTCTGTCCAGCAGAGCCATTGAAGTGATCCCTGGGGTAAACTTTCTGTTTCCCATCCACTCGTCAAGGTGGATGGAAAACAGAAAGTTTACCCCAGGGATCACTTCAATGGCTCTGCTGCATAGAGGCACAGGAAACTAATCTAAGGGGGTGGCGAAAGCCAACACATTCCAGCTAGGCTTATAAATGCCTTCAGGCAGATAGCCTAGCACCTACCTATGAACCTAAGAACTAGTGCAAGATGCAGACATATTTTTAAGAATCAGGTATTTCTGGTATTTCCTTCACCAGTAAAGTCTGACCACAAACCTATGATCTTCTTTAAATTTAAAAGGCTCCTACAGCAAACCCTTCTGAATTTAAAGTCTATAAACACGACAGCCTCAATCTTTTTAATGGCAAAATATCAATATTCAATTATGACTGCACCTCTTCTGACCTTCATACGACAACAAACTTCAATAAGGAATTCTGCACCAGTTTATAAAAATACATGGAGATAGCATTTCCTATCACAGCAAAATATCATGGGAAATTCAAAAACAAACCTACCTCTCCTCCACTGGGGATAGTGAGTAATCACACTGCTCACCTTCAGGGTCATCTCTAGGAGATGCTGCACATTCACCCTGGTGGTCAACTAGCATAAATAACTGTACAACAAAAGGAAGAAATTCCTTAAATTATTCAGTAAATTCAAAACTCCTCAATAATGATATAAAAGATATGAAAAGAAAAATGAAGACCACTATCAATTCTACTAAAGGCTCCCGTGAATTTTGTTGACCTCTGAAGTCAAAGATAATTATAAAGCCTTCTTTAGCTATGTTAGAAAACTAAGAAACAATACCCTACATTGCTGTGAACTTGTTCATAATGATGCTGCCTATTTAGACCAAATACACAGCAATATTTCTGGGCACAAATTTAATGCTAACTTCACCCTGAGACTTTTATCCAAAAACATGAAATATTTGAATCCCTTAGATCTCTCAGTTATCTGTAACAATCTGTTACTGATAGTGTTAACCAAGACCAAAAATACTTTCTCCAGGGAATCTGACAATTTTCTTGATTAATAGTGTTAAACATGCTCTTGTCGACACACTATTTAACTGTTTAACCTAAGATTAGCTACTGGATTTGTCCCTAATGAGTTATGCACAGTAGTGGTGATGCCATTCCAGGCCTTACAACCAACGCAAGGGATTAAAGATGTACTAATCTTACAAGTCTTATCTGCTAAGCCATGGAATATATTATAACTGACCGCATAACCTATTATATAAAGAATCTTATTAGATCTGACCAACAACCATTTGGCTTTGTGAAGTGTAGCTCATGTCTACTGAATCTGCTAAACTTATTTCAAAGGAGTATGAATACTGTAGATGGTGTCCCTTCCTGAACTACCAAGAGAGGCTGGAAGTTCTATTCCTTTATCCTTTGTCTTATAGACTTTTGAGGGGAGATATTTATATCACTTACTCTGCCATTAGAGACACAGTTGCCCTGAAAGTCCTGCATCTCCAAAAGTCAAATATCTCTACCATTACTAGAACTAGGGTTTCAAGTCTTCACCAATAGATAAATAAAACATGGTATAGGGAGCTTGTGCTTACAAAATGCAAGAATCTGTATGCTCATGTCGTATATGATTTTCAGTTAATAGTGAGGTAATTAAAGTCATCCATGAATATGTTATTTGTTTGGATGATGAGTATTTCCAGTAAGCTTAAAGATGTGTTATGGGTTTCTTGGGTTATAGAGGGGGATCTGTAGCTTGTATGAAAGCGGTATGGAGTTTTACCTGTGGTGATTTGAACATAGAGAAACTGAAGTGCGTTGTCCTGTTTGAGGTACATTTATTTTTGACATAAATAGAGACACCTCCTCATTTAGTCCCTGCCTGTGTAGTAGCTGGTCTAAATGTGTAGAAGATATAGTTTTGTACTGTGGGGTGCTCTCTGTGGCTTTAAACCATGTCTCAGTGCCTGCATAGACATCAGTGTTCTCTAGGGTGAAGACAGCTTGCAGAGATTGGAGTTTCTTGTTTAAACTCCTAGTATTGAGCAGTAACAACTTTACATTTTCTTGGTTTTGATTTTCTATGTTGGAAGTACTTTCAGTTTGCATTTCCTAAAAAGGACAATATGGGGAGGACAATGTTTTAGCTAATATTGAACAGCCTAGAGGGGAGAGATGCAGACCATACCTGGCAAAGCATCCTGGTCTGTTGACCATCTCTTTTTTTTTGCTGCAAATATTACACCCCCCTTAGAATGACACCAGAAACTAAGACTGTTATTGCATCTTCTGTTTGTATTGTAGCATCATCCTTGGAGAAGGTTGAATGCTCCTCAATGCTCTAGGCCCATACCAGCCTGGGAAATGTTTTCTGAGAACTCCTTGATGCCTCTCTTCACACAGTCTAGGGAGGTATATCTCAGGTCATTAACACCCACATGGACTATGACTAAATCATATTGGTACTTATGGTCCAATGACCTGAGTGCATGTGTAATATGGTGGATCCTGGCCCCTGATAAGCAACTGAGCATGATTTTCTCCTTATTTAGCCTGGTGAGAATGACATCAGTATGCCTCTCAATGAAGTCTCCAATGATCTGAATGTTGGGTTGCGTGTTTGCTTGCCTTATGGGTTTAGAAGTTGAGGCTCCATCAGATGTGGTTGTATGTGTTGATGTGGATGTTTTGAAAGAGTGCATTTGGGGCTACTGAGGGCATTTGAAATGTGTGCTTTGTTTAGGAGGTCTTTGGGGTTTAGGGAGGTTGCATTTAAGTGCCTCAGCATATGTGGGTCTCTGTGTCTCCTTTGTATTGTGTGTGATATGTGCAACATGTGTACTACTGATGACCTGATTGACATTAGGAGTGCTTTTATCTGAGAGATTTGCCTGCAGTGACACTGTGTAAGTACATCTCTCACATATCAATTTGTTTTAGAATTAGCTGATTTTTGGTAAACATGAAGCAATTTCTACTTGCATCAACATGCTCATATCCAACAAACTGGTAAAAGAGATAGAGGGAAAGTTCATATCCATGGCAACAGGCCCTTTTTTAATGAGTAGATGTTTATGGTGAGAATATAAAGTAAAGTCAGGAGTATCTGGTTTGCAGCTCTGGGGGCAGTGCTTGTCACTACAGACTAGTTACCCTGTGTGCAATTAGGTACTGGTGAAATTTCAAGGGTGCTTTTACAGTCACCGTTTTAAGGCTGCAGGAAAAATGGCAACTCAAGGTGCCTGTGTCTATACAGGCACTGCCAGACACTTGAGGGGAAACTGCTAAAGTAGACCCTGATGATTTTTGGATGAAGCATTTAGGCAGATATTCTGGGGTTAGGTTAGACAGGAACTAATCAAGCAGTACTTACTCTAAAAGAAAGAATTAGCTTTATCAAGAATGATGAATAGTGAGGATTCACCTAAATGGATTCACCTGGCTGCTACTAGTGTTGGTCTCACCAAAGCTTTGCGCTGATGGGATAGACTGCTCTTTTACTTTTTTCCTCACCAGACACTAAACAGTAGCAGTAATCCCAATATGAGAAACAGTCCATAGGCTCTTTGACGATCAATGGTCTTGTCTCAGATGACATAGGCTTGTTGTAGCCTTTTCCTGGTAGATGCCTCGAATAGCAAGCAGATCAATCAGGAAGGTCCCACAATCACTGCCCAACCAGAGTCAGACAGGAATCAATGCCCTCTGTGCCTTCTCTCACCAGCAGCAAAACAGAAGCACACATTCCAAGCTTGCACCTATGAAGCAGTTATCAGCCTTTCAGGTGATCAACATTCTCTTGGAAACAATGTCCCTATTCTCCATTTCTCAACAGGAGTGAAACAGATGCAGTAATTTCACGATGACTACTGAGAGGCAGAATGTGGGCTTTTCATTGATTGGTGGTCTTGGACAAGATATTGCAGATTTTAAAGATAAGATGGAAAAAATAAGTTACTATCCTAGGAACTGCAGTGTGCACTAAGCAGTTAGGTATGAAAGAGGAGGTAACAAGCTTTAGCAATCTAAGGGGACAGCCACTAATTTTAAAACAGCAAGATAGACTGGATGGGTGTGGATAGTATCGTGGCCCTATGGTAAACAGTGGGAGGGCAAATAAATTTAAATAGCTGAAGGGCGAGTGACTTCATAAAATGACAATTTTGTGCTTACAGTCAATAGCCAATAAAAAACAAGAGAGTATGAATTATGTGGCCAAATTAACATAAAGGGTGGGCCAGTAGAGAGCAATGAGTTTACAAACACAACACTAGTGTGGGAGGGTGGGGAAAATACATTTCTGTGTGTCTCACAGCTCTGGTTTCTTTCTTAGTTTAAATATACAATAAAAAATAGAATACAGTTAAAACAAAATGTATGGAAATACACCACAATATACAAAATAGAAGAAAGCAATAAAGCAATACAAATTACAAGAAAGCAATATAAGGAAAAACAAAAGTAAAACGATATTATTCCTAAAAAATTTTGAGTGGAGGTACTCCCATCCCCTTCCCCATTGAGGAGAGGATTCTCTCCCTAGCTAAATATAACTTCCTTCAGTTTTGTAGTACCTTATGGTAAGTTTTATTTTCTGAGCGCTGTCATCTGATGAATCATCTGAGTCACACAAAACACACATGGTAAATTTTGCCTTTCGTAAATAGTTCACTAATTCGCTGTCTTTCTGCTGGGACATTTCCCTTGCCTTTGTGCAGCACAATTGGGTCTATGTGGCTTACTGCCAGCTTCTTGAAATTGCGCTACCAGTGGCCTTCTTAATTTATGAAATACACAGCTGCATATGTTTTTGATTATACTGACTTCTGCAGGATTGCTCCTATCTTCTGTAAGAAAGAAACTTGCATCAATATGGTTCTTTTGTGCTGCCTAAAGTAGTCTGCAGTGTTTTAGAAGAGACAGTCATGCATATTGTATACATGTCTGTATATCATTTGTGAACTTCTAAAATATAAAATGTGTGCTAATAATACATAGGTTCATAAGTAAGTACTAGGCTATCTGACTTTGTGGACCATTTTAAGCCTAGACAAATTCTCTTTTGTGGTTTGAATTAACTTGTCTTGTTTGGTGTTAGATTGACCTTGCCATTCCCATGGTTTATAATTGTATATTATTAGTGAGAATAACTGGGCTCATATCAAGCATAATTTTAGGGGACCCGTGCATGGGATAAAGCATTTAGGAGCTGCTTTTGTCCATTAGTAGTACAGGAGCAGTCCAGGGGAAATGTTTTTATTATCCATCTCTAGATTCAACTTGTGTCTGAATATGGACAGGGATGAGCTTTGTTTTATGTGGATGGAGTCTGTTCCAGAGCAGTGGTATTTCCTGTGAGATATACCTGTCCATCCAAACCAATTTGTTGATGCAGCAGTTGAGGTTTAGATCCTTGGGACAAGTATTACTGATGGTATTTGACTTGCTCATGTACAGTAGGCCCATCAATATTGGGTTGGAGGATGACTTCTTTGTCAGTTACAGGTCACCTCTTAAAAGTCTGTAGAAAATTCAGCACAGTGACAGGGCTTTGAGGTGGTCCATGTAGGACATATTGTTTAGACCTTGAGGTAAGGTAACTTTGTGGGTGTTTCAGTTGTTGTATGGGTCTGGGCAGATACATAACAAAGGGACATTATGCTCAATGATTGACCTAAAAAGGGCTGAATAAAGGGGGGCAATGACATCTCTAGATCTAATCACAATCCCTTTATTTATAAGTTGTGCAATATAGAAGGACTTATGACAGTGGACACATGTTGGTCAAAAGTTAGGTCACTTCACATAACTTCCAAAATCCTGAACAACGGGGTTGTCTCTTAGTGGTGTATTCACAATGTAGTAGTTCCTTGGGGTAGACAACTTCCCAAAGGATACAATCATACATTTTTTGGTATTTAGTTTCAGTCCATGATTCTGGCATCAGTTATTGGTCTGGGACAAACCTTTCTGCAAGATGGCTAAGTCATTTGGGATTCTGTGACTACTCCTAGATTGAAGTCATTTGCAAGCTTAGTCGGTTAGAACCCTTTGGTATTGGCTTTTACTTCACAGAGGTAGATACCAAACAGGAGAGGTCCCAGCAGCACTCCAACTACACTGGTCACAGGTTTCTTTGTGGTGGTAGCTTTCCCTGCTTTGAACTAATTATCCCCCTTTTTAACAGCAGCTTATGTTCTAGACTCAACTAAAAATGCTACCAGAGCAGGTTTCTCACTTCAGACTTCCCTATTCCTTTTTCATTGCCTATACTGAAGTTAGTCTATAGTATGCAGTCCAAACTTCTTCTTGGCCTCATCCCAATATATTACCTTTCCTTCTCTAGTTATTTGCTCCAAAATATCTTGTTCATTTGCCATTTTTCTCCAGTAAATTCCAGCCCCCTCTTGTCTATTTTTGTACCCCTTCTTGAAGCCATCCCTGCTGGCAAAATCTCCTTTCTCCATTCCCATGTTGACTTAATTGTTCGAATACTTTCTGCAACTTTATGAATATAATGTTCTGTATTTTTAATGTCATTTTTATTGTTCTCGAGGATCTACATCTAAAAATCCCACTCTCTTCTTACTTCTTGAACTCTGCCCTGTTTCACCATCATCATCCCTTTCCACTTTGAATTATAACTTTCTACTTATGTTATGTATTATGTATTTGTAATGTTGTTTTTATTGAGCTAACATATTCCTTCAAATCAGGTAACCCTAAACCACGTTCTTTTACTAGGAAGATAAACTTATTCCACTTAACTCTTGTCTTCTTCCTCTCCCAGATAAATTGCTTCAACTGTAATTTTTTTTAACTTATTTATTTATATTTGTTTACTAGGGTACTGCACTTATGTCCATGGACCATTTGCAGATGCAGCCTTTGTCTTTATTAATTATTGTCCATAACTTCTCCTCTGGTTGATAAAAATATGCCTAATCTATATGTAAAACATAAGGGACTAAAACATTTTTGCAGCATGTATCTTACTATCCATCTCCATAAACAAGAGTTTCTACTTTCTCAGTTTTTGAATTATCTTTTGTTTTGTCTCTTCCTACATATCTTTAGAAGCCATAACATAAGCTTTTGTAAACCATACTCTGAAATACTTCATCTTATTGTGTCCTCATAAATCTGATTATTGCTGAACCAAATTGTGTATGGGTACATAATTTACAGCTATAGCCTTTGTTTTATCTTCATTAATGTCATATCCTGAAAAGATGTTAAACTGTCTTAAAATGTTACACAACACCAGCTGCCCATTTCTGGATGCCAACATTTCTTGATTACCATACCAATTATATCCTTGAATTTCTGAGTCCTTTATTTTCTTTGGAGTGGTTTCAAATATAAAGCATATAACAATGGGAAAAGAGGGCACTCCTGCCTAGATCCTCTGTTCAAACACATTTTATTGGAGAGGAATGCTCCCACTTTAATTCCTGACTCTGATGCATAATATATCCACTTAATTATCCTTATTACTGTATCCAGGAATGCAAATGCTTCTATTGCCCTACTCACAAAATCCCATCTTACTCTGTTTGAATGCTTTCTTTGCATCAAAACCTACCATCGACAGTGGTATTTTCTCACATTCAGCTTCCCTCTGGACCATCTTTGCTATATTAATGTTATCAAATGTTTACTTCCCTTCCCCATAACCGCATTGATCCTATTTATCAATTTTGGCAACACATTTGCCATTCCTTTAACTAGTATAGACATAAACACTTTATCATGGTATATAATTGAAATTCTATATGAAGCTGGTTCTGACAGGGCTTTACCCCTATTGGGTAGTAAAGCCGCCACAGATTTCTTCCAAGATACCGGTACTTCCCGTCCTTTTAAAATACTATTAAACAATATTTTCCAGATCTTTATCACGTCAACCCTCTAAATTTCCACATGGATACCATTTGTTCCTGGAGACGTCCATGCTGACTGATCATACATCATTATTTTTATCTCATCTCCTTCTGTTTTAACTATTAGTTGATGAGTCTCATCTTCTTCTAACCTTGGCATAATAATATCTTCCATAAATATTTCCATTTGTGCTCTTTCTTGTTTTCCACATTCCTCTGCTTTATTAAAAATTTTATACAATTTCTGAACTGTCTAAAACCTCTATAGGATCTCTGGTTATTTTTCTTGCCATAGGCTCCCCTCATAAAATGGATTTTGATAGCATTTCTGACGACCTCTATCTGGGCCAGTAGTCAAGGACCCTGAATCCTCACCACTGACACTGGAGAGGGACGTTCACTTGGAATACAAATGGATGCAGTCAGTATTTCTAGATACAGCTGTCTGCACCCAGTACAATTTCTGGTAAGAGCACACAGGGAACACAGTCAGCTTGTGGTCTGGATTTCTCTATATCTATCACCCTCCAGATCCCACTCCCCACTGGTACAGCTGTAGGGTTAGGTCCTCAGCTGAGTGTTCAAGCCAAGTCCTCCAGCACCGTCTCTGTGAACCCAGTGCTTTGTGTCCCTGAAACACACACTCTTTGAAATTTGATTTTTCACACTCACACCTGGGAAAGGTTGGCACAGATTTACTTGCTATGCCTCCTTCTGCCCAGTAGTTATCACTGCCATCAGACACTCCACAATCAGCTACTCTAAGGTCCTTAACAAAGAGTGTCCAGTTATACTCTGTAATATTAATACTAATACAAATGATAGTAGTTGACCAAGACAGCTAGGCCTTCAGGAGTGGACCACACAGTGTCATCAAATAAATATAAGCACTCTCAAAGGTTAAATACTTTCTAAAAAGGGTCCATCCTCAATAAAAGTTTTAAATATATTTAATAATAACCAATAAAAAACATGAAAATACTGAATATATATTTACAGTAAACCACATAGTTCAAATCACAGGAAATATTGAAAATAACATTCATGGACAGACTCAGACAAATAAAAACATATCTAAACTAAGCGTTGCTATATTTTCCTGATGAATCTAGGAGAATTACCATTCCCTACTTAACAGAGCAAGGCAGATGATGTGGTGAATGGTCCTCCTTGTTGTCAGGCCCAAGACAGAATACTCAATACTGAGAGATGTCCCACTGTAATATCTAAAACATAATTTCCATGATGTCTGGCAGAATGATGTCATCTGGTCACCTGACTCTAGACTTTAACAGTATCCCCCATTGAAGCAGAGACTAGAATTTAGCATAGATGGCTACAATACACATCTAAATGTTTATGGCAGTGCCTGGGGCTTTCCTTCTTTTTACTAAGCTAATGAACAAAGGCTTCTTCCAGACCTACAGTCTCCAGTCCTATTCAGCACAGAGGGAAGTCATTTTAATGGTGTAACAGCTCAGTTACATTTCCATTATTTATCTTACAAAGTAAGCTAGCTAGTTAATCTCTGCTCTTCCAGGGTCCTTTGCTAACATATATACATGCAGTCTCACATGTATTTTCCTTCTCTGTCCAGCAGGATCCACTGTTAATACATTTTCAGCACTAGCAACTTTACAAATACATTTTGATATTCAAATGCCACACAGTTCTAATACATATGTAACATACAACAAAGTAAATAAAAAATAAAAAAAATGCTTTGAATAAGGACCACAATTCATAAAATGTGTTTAATAACTAAATAAGAAGTGAACACGCAGATTGAGCTCTTTTGTCCTTATCAAGCTAGGACATCTTCAGAATCAGCATCTCAGTGCCTCAAAGTCCATTTATATAATCAATAATCCACCTTTAATTAAGCACCATAATCATTTAAAGTGATAGTGATAAAGATAATAAAAATAGAGTAGTGTTATACAAAAAATAAGTACTAATGAACATCAAATGTCTCCTTAAAAATATTAAATTATGTAAAATCAAAACAATAAGTTAAAAACATCTTCAATATGTGTTAGCTCTCTTATTTAATATGGGCTGCAAGGAAATGTGATAATTAATTCTCAGGTAATACGATGCATGTCACTTCAACTGTCATCTGACCTCCCTTTCTTCTAGGACCCCACCAATGTCACCTCCTCAGGGACTTACCATAATGCAATCCAAAATAGCAAACTTGAATTTTTGGAAGTTGGGGCATACTGTAGTGTGTTTATATAGTGCATTATTTTCATTCATTTTACCTATATGATATTCTCTTCCTTAATGCCCTTTCTGATTTGCCCACATAAAAAACAGGACAGGTCAAGCATTTGGCTAAATAAATCACTTTATAGGTCTAACAATTCCCTTTCCTAAAAGTAATTTTTGACCTTACCCTATTTTCGAGGGTGATGGAACTTTTCTTTAAAATATAACTGCACTGGGCACAATATCTGTACCTTTTAGTACCTATAATCTGTTTCCTATTCTCATAAATCCACCCTTTGTCCTAAAACTTCCTTTGAGGTTTAACCCAGTCTGAAAAATAAAACATGGTTCTGGCCCTAGGAGATGGAATAATTCTGGAGCTGTTTTTAAAATCCATTTTTTTCTCACAATGGACTTAATTTCCACTCATAGTTTTTGTTACTGGAAATTTTAACTTTGTCTGTTAATCCTACTCCTAGGATGGATTGATATATCTTACCCCATTGACTATACACATACCTCATTAATCATCTGTAAGTTTCTGAGGGTATTCTCTTGCTAGAAACATTTCCACCACTTTGTGTACTTCTCCTAAGACATCTTCTTTGTGGGAGGTCATTCTGGCCACCCTAAGAAGTTGCCCTTCTAAAATACATTTTTTTTTTTGCTTAAAAGGGTAACAACTTGAAAATGCAAATAGGAATTACTAAAAATCTCTTTCCTATATAAATTATACTTAAAACCCGATTCAGTGTGCCTAACTAAAGGGTCAAGAAAATTTATTTCATACTTTTCAAACTTAAACGTAAATCTTAAAAAAATCTGAAACGCTGTTTAAATAATGAATAAATTCCTGGATTTTTCCTCCTTTCCATTGCAAAGAATAAACATATCATCCAGGAATCTAACATATAATTTAATGTAGTTCTTAAAGTTACTTTTAAAAACATTTTTGGTTTCCCAGTGTAAAAGAATTAAGCATATATCAGGGCGCACAATGCACCCATAGGAAGACCTTTGTTTTGTTTAAACAGCTCTCTCTCAAAGAATATAAAATTGTAATCCAACACAATTGCTATCAGGTCATGTAGAAAACTGATTTTACTTTTACTGAAATTCATGTAGGTGTCAACAATACTAAGAAAATGTTCCAAACCCTCGTCCCTAGGGATTGAAGTAAAGATGTCAACAACATCTATAGTTAAAATGTATAATTTTTATTCCATAAGTCATTTTTAAGTCTGTCCAAAAAATCTCATGAGTCAGTAAGCAAATGGGGGACATTGTTATAAATAGTTTTTAACCATTTGTCAATACATACTCCAGTAGGATAAATTTTCGAATCCCCCCGCAGCTATGATGGGCTTAAATGGAGGGTGTTGAATGTTTTTCTGGACTTTGGGGATACCGAAAATTGAGGGAACGTTTGGATTTGTCACTTTTAGATAATTATATATATCCCCAGAAATTATTCCTTCCAAGAATATTTTTCAAGTAAAGAGTCTATCCTTCGATAACTAATGTTGATCCCCTTAACTGAATATGTACTTTCATCATTCAAAATATCTAAAATGTCTTTACTGTACTGAATGGAATCATATTAGGGTGGCCAGAATGACTTCTCACAAAGAAGATGTCTTAGGAGAGCTACATAAAGTAGTGGAAATGTTTCTAGTAAGAGGATATCCTCAGAAACATACAGATGATTTAATGAGGTATGTGTATAGTCAATGGACTAAAATATACCAACCCCTCATAGGAGTAGGATTAACAGACAAAGTTAACATTTCTAGTAATAAAAACTATGAGAGGGGCTTAAAAATTGAATTTGGGACCCAAGCTGAGGAGATTAAGTCCATTGTGAGAAAAAATTGGAATATTTTAAAAACAGATCCAGAATTATTCCATTTCCTTGGGCCAGAACCATGCTTCATTTTAAAGACTGGGTTAAACCTCAAACATAGTTTTAGAGCAAAGTATGGATTAATGAGAATAAGAAGCAGATTATAGGGACCAAAAGGTATGGATATTGTGCCCAGTGTAGCTATATTTTAGAGACATGTTCTATCACCCTCGAAAATAGGGTAAGGTCAAAAATTACTTTTAAGAAAGGGAATTGTCAGACCTGTAAAATGATTTATCTAGCCAAATGCTCAGCCTGCCCTGTTTTTTATGTGGACAAAAACAGAATGGGCATTAAGGAAGAGAATATATGAACAGCTGTATCATGTAGGTAAAATGAATGAAAATAATGCACTATATAAATACTGTAAAGTATGCCCCAACTTCCAAAAATTCAAGTTTGCAATTTTGGATCGCATTATGGTAAGCCCCAGAGGAGGTGACATTGGTGGGGTCCTAGAAGAAAGGGAGGTCAGATGGCAGTTAAAGTTACATGCATTGCATTACCCAGGAATTAATGAGCAGATTTCCTTGCAGCCCATATTAAATAAGAGAGCTAGCACATATTAAAGGTGTTTTATATTTACGGTGTTATGATTTTACATGATTTCATATTTTTTAAGTATTTTTAAGGAGACGTTTGACGTTCATTAGTACTTATTTTTTGTATAACACTTCTAGTTTTATTATCTTTATCGTTATCACTTTAGTTGATCATGGAGCATAAAGGTGGATTATGGATTATATAAACAGACTTTGAGGCAGTGAGATGCTGATTCTGAAGAAGCCCTAGCTTGATAAGGATGAAAGCGCTCAATCTGTTTGTTCACTTAGTTGTTAAACACATTTTATGAATCCATGGTCCTGACTCGGAGTGTTTTGTTTTTTATTTTTTATTTACTTTGTAGTAGTTGTGATGCTTCAGTTTTTTGCATTTAATACATGTGCAACATAATCATCTGTACAAAACAGTTTGGTATTCAAATGCCATACAATTCTAAAACATTTGTAACACAAACATCTTGTATAAATCAGTTTGATATTCAAAGGACATACCATTCTTTACCAAAACTGCAGCTATATATGTTGGCACTAGCACATATCATCACAACACTTTTAAAAACTTTGCTGAAAAGAGAGGCTAGAAGATAAAGATTTTTTTTTTCAAAAATACCTTGAAAATGTGGAATTCTTTTTCAAATTGGATTTTAAGGTTTTAGCTATATTAAACTTCTGTCTTACATTTTTTTGTATGTTTTTTTCTTATTTTCTACTTTTCAAGTTTCTGTCCTTCATAGGGCTTAAAATCTTGTAGACCCTAGGCTGTGTGTCTGTAGTGCCTAATGGAAAATCCAGCACTGGGTGTCACTTTACAATTGCAGCAACTCTCTAATGCCAAAAGTCTAACATGTGACTGGTCTTTCTGACTGCTATCAATTGGACTTGAAGACAATGTACCAGTATTTGTGCATCCACTACTTAACTGTTCTATAGTGCTAAGGTGACCTTTGATGGTTTCATATATTAGGGTTAATGGTCTAGGGGTAGTTCATTTGAAGTAACCATTCCAGCATTTTGGGATTAGTTGTCTAGGAGATCAGGGGGTATTATATATTTAGTTCCTTATTATTTATTTATTTTGCTTTACCAGTCAAGATAGTCCAATGAGGCAGAGGCTCATTTGCAGTGGTTATGGGAGAAAAGCTATTTTATCTTCTTAGGTTTATCCAGAGAAACAATGACTACAATTAACAACTTACAAAGCAACTAGCTCATTTTGTAGGGGCTCTATAACACTGTTCCCTTATATACTACACAATAGATCCCATTTTCATTAATTGAAGCAAATGCTGCTTTGTCCAACTTTTTGTCTAGCAGCCAAAAGACTTTTATTCTGTACAAGAAATGAAAACATGGGATCAGGTCTCATCACTGTACATGTGGAGGACAAACAGCCATTTGCTTTTGGCCTTGTAATGCATCTGTGCCTTTACTGGTATTCACCTATGCACAAACCTTATAAAAGCTTACTCTACTAGATAGTAAGTCCTGCCAGCATTCCTTTGGAAAGTCTTCCTTTTAGGTTTATAAACAAAAATTATTGAAGGATGTAACTGTATAATAATTCCTTTATTTTATGATTATTGATAATATTATTCTATTTTCCACATGTCTGTTTTCCTGCTGACCTTTCTAATATCCCTATAGCAAAAGTACCTCACTGTTCACTTGTAGCACCTCACTTAATGAACCCCAATAGTGCCTTCATTCTGTTTAACACACAGGACAATATATGGCCACAAAAAATATTGCTATTTGATATTTTAACCCACCCTGCCATTATTCTCTATTTACCAGGTTCATACTACTGTTCCAAAGTACAGAAAAAGCCAAAGTTAACAATCTAGCTTTTCAGGCAAATGCCCCTAACATACCTATATACTAAGAAAAACAGATTTCAGTCAATAAACGTTGTCACTGATTGATACAAAAAGCTTCTCTAAAAGATTGTAGTACCTTTCATTTTTTCTAATGACTTTAGCATCACCAAAAATTACCCGTCTCTGACTACCCAGAAAACATTTCTATATTCCCACATTTTATATTTGCCCTCTGCCTCCAAACCCTTGACTTTTAGACCTAGTAATTCTTAGGTAAATATTTCTTAAATATGTTTCCAATAAATCCATGGCAATGGCTACTTTATCCATTTCTTCTTTACTCAATATCGCATTGCCTGAATAACAGAAATAAAAAGATTTGATGGTACTTACATATTATTGCAACCAGGTTCCTAAGTCGTAAGTACCTCAGATAGTTGATACAGAAACCACAGAGTACAGATAGCAGAGTTAAATCATATGTTATAAAGTCTGTCTAATCAAAAGCATCTTGTAGTTTACAGTATGTGTAGTATAAACAATGATAGCTCTGCTCAGAAAAGTGAAAGTAAGAATTCTTCCAAGTCATATGCTTTGGAGACCTTCACGCAAGAAGTAAAGTTAAAATACCCCCCCACACACTATTCTCATTATCAGTAAGCTACATCAAAATGTAGACATTTTATTTATGTATTTGTTTTAATGTATTGATGTTACGGTAAATTTATGGAAAAGCAAAACAACACTAGTTCATAAATACTCTGGAAAGTCAAGACTGTTTTATTTTTATTGCATACGGCTTTCTTACATTGTTCTTTTATGATTATAATGTCTGCTGCAAGACTGCACAACAAAACATGCAATTCACCCACAATATGTCTTTTCGTTTTAATCAGGGACTTACCTGAAAATCAGGGACATTTGAGAGGTATGATCCGAAGTGAAGTATTTACAGTATTTTCTTCCACTGTACTTCTCAGATAGGAAAGGCAACACAAGTCAGAAAACACGTAATACAGTAACCAAAAACCTGACTAATACAATTTATTTCTTCCACTTAAATGTGCCTTCATATTACAGTTTTACGTATGGCCAAGTATCGTTAGTTCTACCGCCTTGTTTATATTTTATTTTCTCGATGCTCAGTTATGGTATCATCATCATCTCACTTTGACATAGCATGAATAATGATGACAGGTTTGGAACCTGGTTGTGAAAGTACCGATTTGATAAATCCAAACTGCTGTTGATTTTATTTCTAAGCTTTAATCTTTTTATCGCCATAACTACCAAGTTCACAAGTAACCCAAAGAGAAGATAACTGAGAGGGCATCCCTGTTTAGTTACCAGTAGACCATTTGACCATGGGTCTCAGCCCTGAGCAGTGATAAACCTGCTTTATTCAAGAAATGAGCTTGTTTCCAAATCCAAATATATGTAGCTGTTAGAAAAACTTCATGACTTAAATTATCAAAAGTCTTTAAAATGGCCATGTTGATTAGTAAACCATGACCCATGACCTGAAATACAGTTCAACATTTATTTAATTCTCCATAACATATTAAAAATATTCTCCCCTTTTTCTACTCTCCTGCAGTTTTGGTACATTTGATTGTGCCATGTTTCAGTGAACCATGATCCCATCCCAGTCCCGATTTCACCCACGGATGCAGATGACCTCCTATCCTAAGCTGTAGCACTTTTGTTAATATTCGATAATCCACATTTAATATAGCTACAGGCCTCCATGTTCCAGATCTGCTGCGACTTTCTTCTTCCACACAGAATGGATTAACCCAGTTCTGAGACCCTGTCAGTCATCCTTTCGTACATACTGCTCATCTAATACCAGTGCAAATAAGTACAATTGGCCAACTTCCTACTCCCTGAAGTAATAATACCCAATCATAACCCCCTGGCACACTATCTATCCTGATTGATATCCACTACTGTGCATGTTCTACTAAATTCTATCCTTTACTGTACTGGAATTCTCCTACCAAGAATCACCCCAGTTAAACTAGCATCTATTTCTACCTTAGAGATTTGTACCAAATGCAGTCTCAGTCATGTCCCTTTTGCCATTCTGATCCTACAATAACTTCAGTGGTACCTGACAAGCAATCCATGTACCTACTCCCCTTTATTAAGACACTTATTTAAAAAAATGAAACAGTGAAATCAATTATTTCTTCCCTTGAAGCAAACCTTTTTTTTCTTTCTTCTATAACCACCTCTTCATCTATTTAGCACTTATCACAGATTTCTGTCTCCCAGACTGTTTAAATATACATTGCAAGTCTGGTAATATTCTCTGTCAGCCATCTGAGAACCAATCCTTGTAGCCATATTCCATCATTTGTTTAAGTTTACAGTCCTTTCATCATTGCAGCCATCTGCTATAAAATACTCATGTACTGAAATGATTCCTTTATACTTGATCTAACTAAGCCTTGACCTACTTTTTTACCTATATCTTTTCATTTGGCTTATACACCTCTATTCCCATTATGGGAATTCCAAACTGGATGTTAAGATTTCAAAAAATAAAACTCTGTGGTCTGGAAAAAAGATACAAATGGTTTCCTTTTTTTCTCCTTAAATGATAAGAAGTCATTAAACACATAATCATTGCTTATCATCAATGGGCAGCACAGTGTCTGAGTGATAAGCTGTCTCCTAGCTCTACTGTTGGGGGTTCAAACCAGTGCTCCCTCACTGTGCTGTCTTGACATTCCGGTTTCCTCCCAAAAACATTGGCTGTTTAGGTTGTGCTAAACTGAAGTATAGTGCCATGTGCTACCTTTATGTTCTAAGTATGAATCGAGTATTCTGGGGGGAAAAAAAACAAAAAAATCAGAAAGGAGTCCAAAGATGTAAGCCAGTTAACTGTTGTTCATCATATTTCCATAACTTTTTATGCTATTTACACTGAATGAAAGGAATCTTAATGATAACGGATTCAGTGTATCATTCTCCTTCCTCTTCTACCTAATCTTCCTTTCTTCCCTTCTTGCTAACTTGTGAACAAGTTGTTGTGTTCTGTCTTTAGTTTCAGTACTGTCATTTGTACCAGAGTGTCTTTCTTCCTCTAAAACTTCATACTTGTTACTCATCTCCTTGCAATTTGCAGCAGCCTGTTCAGTTAGTTTTACAAACCTGTTGGCCTCTGTGATCCGAACATCAGCATTCTCTTTCTTCTGTGAACCGCTGGTCTTCCCTCTATGATTGCACCTAATAGCATTTTGTCAGCTATTGTAAAAAGTTTGTATGATGCAGACCCACCCATTTATTTCCTCTCCTTTTGCCCAAGAAATCCCATGAAGTTGTTCACATTCTGCCCCAAAATGTTTTGTGCCCACATGTCCTGTACTGTGTAGCACTAAATTAGTCTGAATGGCACTGTCTCCCGTATAACTGATACAAATCATACTGAGCTTTAAGATATCTACTATTACTATTCTGATTGATATGAAACACTGATTAGCATTTATAAACGTGTTAGCACTGCAAGATAAACCAATCAGCATTTCATAAACATGCCGTATTACACAGTGACAGTATATGCTCGATTTATAATGAGCATGCTGATTGGGCTGTAAATCAAACATATACCAATATAATAAAGTCCAGCTGCTGAGACACCATTCACTGGCCAGACTTTCTATTGGAATGAGACAGAGCAAAATAGAAGAAAAGTCAGGAATGTTCTCAAAAATAAAGAAACAGAAACATACCCAATTTTCCTTTTATTTCTGTACTGTCCCTTGTAAAATCTCAATAGACAAAAAAAAAAAAAAAAAAACAGCAACTGAGATTCCCTTTTCTCTGTTGCTTCTCCTGCACTGCAATGATGTGCTGTGCAAGCATGGGAATGCAAATCCCATATGCATGCTCAGTACATCAGTAAAGAAGAAAAATCATGGAGGAACACTTCAGTGCCCTTATACAAAGTCATTATTAAAGAAAGGTAAGCAATTTCTTTCTTAAATAACGTCACTGTAAAATAACAGTAATCCACTCCTTGATGTGGGTATATCAGGATTTACCCAAGATTGACTTTGTTTAATCTCTTGGGCTTTGCCCTCATGATCAAACTATGCTAATCATGGGTAAATCCTGAGATACTTGCACCCATTCGCTGATTTTTGCACAAGTAATGTAAGACACTGCTTAACAATTGTAAGCATGTCTTACTAATGAGTGATACCCTAATTAACATTTGTAAACGTACAGTAAAGTATGATATACTGATTAATATTTATAAACAGGCCTTACTAATGTATGATGCACTGATTAGCATTTGTAACTATGTTTCAGTAATGTATGATACACTGATTTACATTTATTAGCATGTTTCAGTAATATACAATACAATGAGTACCATTTATAAGCATGGCTCTGTAATGTATGGTATACTGATTACCATTTCTAAGCATGTCCTAATAATGTATGAGATACTAATTAAAATTTATAAGCATGCCTTACTAATGTATGATACAATGATTAGCTTATAAGCATTGTTGGTAATGTATAATACACTAACATTTATGAGCATGTTTTAGTAATGTATTATACTGTGATTAGGATTTTTAAGCATGTATAGTAATGTGCAATACACTGATTTACATCCTTTATAAGCATGCCTTACTAATGTATGATAAACTGGTTAACATTTATTAGCATGTCTCAGTAATATATGATACACAGATTTAGATTTATAAGCATGGCTCTGTAATGTATGATACACCGATTAGCATTTAATGACACACTGATTAGCATTTCTAAGTATATCTTAAAAATGTGATATACTGATTAGCATTTATAAGCATGCCTTACTAAATTATGATACACTGATGAGTATTTATAAGCATGTCTTAATAATAAATGATATAGTGATTATCATTTTAAGCATGTCACTGTAATGTATGATACACCGGTTAGCATTTATAAGCATGATGTTTTTTAACTGAATCAGGTAACTATCCATAATGCATTTTTGCTGTCTATAGTATCTAACATCACAATGCTTTCTCACATCCCCAGTCCAACGACATATCATTTTCAACAAGTCTGTCTGCAAATCACAAAGTATCGATAATTCTGTTTTGTAATAGTCTTTCCCCAAAAAGGTGTGTTTGAACACAACTTGATTATTTCAGTGGAGTATAAAACAGGTTATGTGGAATTATGTACTATCATACATGTCAGTCTCCAAAATGTAGGCCTCAACAACAGACAGAGCATGTTTCTGGATAAGAATAAAGGATTCCATCAATGACAGCTTCATCAACAAGTATAAATCAAATGACAGTTTCAACAAATTTTTTTCATGTAGTCTTTGAAAATTGTCACTCATTTTATGTTTTATTTTGTGACATTTTAGTTTCATGGTTTTTGCTGTTTTTCGCATAGTATGATCTATGGCTGAAGTTCTACTTTTGTGTCACTAGATACCAAAGTTCTGCAGATGAGAGCAAGATGGGGGAGTAATGATGCTGATGGTCTTTGTCCTTTTCCTATCATATGACCAAAGAGGTAGTATATTTCAGTAAGGAGGGGGGTGCAGGATGGCAAAAACTATTCATTTTCTTTTTGTCTATGTTTTTTATTTAAAATTAATGTTTCTATAGGTTTGTGTGGTTTCATTGCTCTTGTTCAAAGGATTTGCTATGTGATGAAAAGAAATCCTTTTTGGACAGCACATTTTATCAGTAATAAAAAACTGAAATAACAGGCTTAATGTGCACACACACACACACACACACACACACACACACACACATTATTATATATTATATTATATTATATTATATTATATTATATTATATTGTATTATATTATATGTTAAGTTATATCTGCATGTCTCATTCTGAATTGCAACTTAACATAAAACTATGATAAATATGCCCAATTCTTACTTAGGTTTAAATTTTAGCATATTTAATGGCACAAAATAAATATATTATTGAAAATATATAATTGTAGTGTACATAGTATATTTCTAGCTATGCAGTTCCTTTCCAATGTATATTTAGATCAAGACTAGCATGGTGAAAAAAAAGAACATAGTGAAAGACATTAATGGTGCCAGTTGTCTATAAAAACCCTCATATACATTACGAATAACAGATTCTATTTCAAATCAAATGTCATAAATCATTTCCATGTTAATATAAATCCAAATACCCCTATCCTTAAGTGCAAGATTAAGATGAGCAGTTATCCCCCTATGGGATAATATCTGTTAGGGAGATTCTTGTGATCTCGTAACTTAAAATTTAAACTGAAGATGAAATCACCTTGCCAAAGGTGTTTCAGATGTCCTGGTCTCCTTCTCCGTTCCCAATATCATTGTGTTTTGCATGATGCTCTTGTCTGCTTCCTGTACTACAGGAGTCTGGGATGGAGAAGAAACAGTGTGGATTAGCACTGCTGATTGAAGTGACGTTGGCCTCTCTAATAGCTGCATGTCCCACTGCTGTAGTACATTCCTCATTTCCACTCATTGTGATACTCTCTACAATGGTGGGTCACACTGTATGTCAAAATCTTCCCAACCTCACACCAGGAGCATCGCACAGGTACAAAAATGTTGTAGTAGGTAATCTGCTATTAGAAAATATAATGATCGCCACTGTATGTAATGAACTTCATTATCTCAATGTTGAAAACACTCTTCACTGATGTCCTGTCTATAACACCCTCCTGTGAAGAGTAGGAGAAATTCCCATATGTTGTTTGTCTTTCAGCTTTTTCCCGGTAAGGGGAAGCCACAGTGGAACTCCGGTCCGCTAATGATTGGCAATAGATTTTTTTTATGAAACGAATTTCCCATATTCTTTGCACAAACCACTCCCACCTCAGTATGATCTCCCTTAAAAGAAAGCCACAAACCTAGTGGGACTAACCTGTTCAACTAAAGGTAAATAATAGTAAATAATATAATAAATATTTTGCTGAGGCATTTTTCTTCTCACCATATCGACTATCCCTCTGCAAATAACAGCATTATCCATTCATGACACCATTTATCACATAAAACCATCTCAACAAATATATTTGTAACCATTTTCCTGGATAGCTATCACAGCAGAGCCAAGCAATATCGACTATCCCTCTGCAAATAACAGCATTATCCATTCATGACACCATTTATCACATAAAACCATCTCAACAAATATATTTGTAACCATTTTCCTGGATAGCTATCACAGCAGAGCCAAGCAATGTGTGTGTGCATGTGCGCGCGTGTGTGTGTGTGTGTGTGTGTGTGTGTGTGTGTATATATATATATATATATATATATATATATATATATATATATATATATAAATATATGGGTTCGTGACACTTTCACCAAAAAATAATTCACTGAGTCAAAATGTCTGAACACCAATTTCACTGAAAGTCTATTTAATTGAATACAAATATCCTTTTTTTGTAAGGGTTACTGTTATTTTCAGTGGGGTGGGTTTTGATTAATATTTTGTAATGCATACGATATTGCTTAACTGTCTTTGGATGAGGTGTAATATATTTATATATAGATTTACCCAAGCCAGCTGTTGCCCTTTAAAGTCCACATCCTTGGATCCTTTATATCTAATTACGTTGTTATTGAACTTTATATGAGTTGAAGCATAGAATTGTATAACAGTGCAGGTAAGGAAGCCATTACTTCCACTGTTTTGTAATCTCTTGTTTAGTACGTTTAGAATCTTGAGGCTGTGAAAGTTAGAGGAGGCTGAGAGGATAAAACATTCCAATGGAATCACAGACTTTTATGGCAAGATCTGCAAGTAGGAAATGTTTCTCCTCACCTATGTTGCTATGTGACCTTGTCGTTGGTATGCATGGTGATTCAGGGATGTGGAAAGTGTAGGATGACACAAAGCATTACTTTTGAAAGTATTTCTGTTATTTTCAATGGGACAAGATTCTGATTGAAAATAACGTCTTTCAGTGACATGTCAGATATTATATGCTACTGTCCTGTAACCTGAGGGGTCCTCGGAAGACGATTCATGATTGTAGTGAATTTAGGCCACAGACAGGTCAACAGCATTTTACATTGACAAATGCCTTTTAGTATATTTCAGGAACTGTCCCCATGCATTATAAAAGACTGGCTGCATTTGAGGCTATTATTCAGTGGCTGTAGCTAATTAGCGTCCCTGGCATTCTCTGCCATAATATTACTGCTGTATATTATGTTTCTGCCCAAGAAGAGACTAGCTTAATGTTGTTGTATGGACGGGATACATGCACTTTTCATAAAAACTAGACTTATACTGTTTTATTCAGGATGGCCACACATATGCCACTGATAGTGGTCATTGATGCCTGGTCACTGTGACTTTGATCTTCAAACTATAACTGCTTCCATGACCCAGCAGACTCCCAGGCACTATTTAATTCAACCAGTAGAATTCCAGTCTTATTCTAAATGGATTGACTACAGTACTGTTAACCGAATCCCACATTTCTTCTACACTGACACATGGCACCTAATCCCTGAGCAATCAAATCCATTACTCAAAGTATTCCAAATCATGGACTCCTGAATGCTGTGAAATGGATCTAGGGATATTACACCAAGAGACTACAGAGCAGATAAAATAATCTTCTCTTGAGTACTCCCCTGACACTTTATTGCTACCCTTAAATGGCTATTCTCTGTAGTCTTCCCCACAGTCACTGATTTTCCAAGATTTGCCTGTAAGTACTGGCAATTTTTTTCAAAAATGGTGATTCTACTTATGACTCGTTCCAGTCACTAATAACCTATTACAAATGCAACCACTGAACTGTTCTCTGCATATATATTAACAAAATTAGCAATCTGGCATTTAATGATCCATCTGCAATGTTGCTGACTAACTCTAGCTTACAAAATTGTTAAGCCAGTCAGATCAATGAAATTCATCAAGTAATATTAAGGTATTAGATTATTATTGAATTTTTATGGAAATTAGGATTTTACCAATTTTATATGTTTTAAGTTAATGAGAGTGATATATTGGTTAATGTCTTAGCTGTACATAATCTAGCTATTCATTATACATTAAAATGAACAAAACGTTTCATTTCATGTTCTAGCCATACTTCAAACTTTGAATTGGATATACTACAGCAACAAAATTAACTAATCAGCAAAATCCGATTATACATTTGCTGCTGTTCCTTTAAATTAATTTATGCATGTGTCTAGTATGAAAACTTTAGCTGCATAAATGTTCATCTGTTTTAATATTTTCTGTATTCATTGAATGACATACAGGTGTTATTGCATATAGCTCATTGTTGTTATATTTTTTTTCCTCAGAAATGAGGGTAGCCAAGGGCTTCTTAAGAGTACTGAATCCTTGGATAACTTGTAATTATAATTAATGTGGGTAGTGGATAAGATAAGAACAGGATACATAAAAAAGTACCTTGTGATAAGATGCATGATGACAGGAACCATCCTCCTGCTAAGCAAGACAGGACTGGTTGCATTTAAGGCTGTGAGTGAATGACCACAGTGAATTAGCTTTCTTGGAATTTCATGGTATTAGTGTTGGTGTGTTGTGTGTTTTTGCATTATCCACTTGCCTCATTCCCACATTTTATTAAATATTACTTTCATCAGCTGCTGCCTCCATTCCCTAGACTCACATTCTTTCCTCTTATTTCCCTTAGCATTTTATCATTCTTGGATTATTCTCCGGTTACAAATAAAGAAACTGCTGCTGGTATGTGCAAAGGCTGTAACTATTGTGTTTAATAAACTGTTTCTTGTTCTGTCTATTTTCTTTCCATTTTATGTATAGCTGTTTATTTATGCCATTATCATATTATACTCTTTGCAATTCAGTTTAACAAATATTTTTATTCTCAGGTTGTACACCTTGTTACCTGCTACCCATACCCTGTTGGTGCCCACATTAAAACTAATAGTGTAGTAATAATGTCTTTGGTTGTTCTAGGAATCATCCTGTTCCTGGATGCCTTCTACATTAATGTAAACAAATACACAGTTAAACACTCACCATTTGGAAGGGACCAGTTATCCTTCTCCAACACCTACATCTGAGGAATAGCAAGCTTGCTGGGTAAAGCTTTTGTCATGGACAACTCATAAGCATCATAGGAACAATATTATGATATTTTAGAAAAATACTTGTTTCTAAATCATGTAAGAAGTTGATAGCAACCTGGTCTTCTCAGCATAATTCAAAGGGCAGTTAGTTTTTTTTTTTCTCCTACTATGGTGACCCCTAACCAGGAAAAGCCGAAAGATACAACAACATTGGTCACCAAAAATTAAAGTTATTTTTTTCTGCCTAATAACACATTTTAAATGGGCTTCTTGATGTCAAATAATCTATGCTGAAAAGGAATTTTTTTTTACTCGCCCTTCCACCCTCAAGATAAATTTAAATGGGATGGATGTGTATTTGAAACTCTTGTCTGTTGAATAACAAAGCCTAGTGGTTCAGACTTCTGCAACTAATTCAGCCCTTTAAGCTAAGTGAGACACATCTCAGTCAGCACCACAGGTAGCAGTTCACATTTTCTATATTGTGGAGGGTGTTTCATGTTGGGTACTGAGAGATGACTTGGTGGCACTGAGGTTGGCGATATTCACCTCCATGACTACCAGCAGTGACAACAGCCTCTTGCAAATGCATACTTACTAATGCTGCAGCTGCCACATACATGTTTTTACTGTTTCTCTCCAATAATTCCAGAATTTTACTGTGGAAATATGGTCAATAATTCTGGCAGCACTATCTCTCTGTATAAAATGCATAAACTTCTGAATCATTCTGCTATACTATTTACTCTTATTTGCATTCACTATTGCCCTCATTTTAATAATGCTGCTCATTTCCATGTCGTTATATCACCATTTGCATATTATGAAGGCCTCAATATTTCTCAGCTTTCTGAAATCACATGTTTTCTCTGAATCATCCCCCACCTAGTAAATTGGCTACCATGATACGGGAAATGTTTCTGAATCCCAGGGTCTGTTTTTCAAAGAAAGATATGATCTGAAGTAGGAACTTCATTTGTCAGCAACCTTTGGGATACTGATCCGATCTCGGATCCGAGCCGGCAACTTTTACCACAGCATAGATCCGAGCTCCTAGCTCCTCCCTTTACCCATAATCCCCTGCCAAACCCTAACTGACCTCAGATCTAGTTTGCCGCACTTCAAGCCAACAAGCTGGATTTTGAGCTCCTGGCATTCAGAAGATTTTTTGTGAGAAAAATCTTAGAATTTTTGTACTTTCTTATGTGATTGTGTGAGTTTGTGTAGGTTCCCTCTTAAATATCTATTTTTGTTAAAAAAATTTTTCCTCCCTACCCTTGCTGTTCCGTAGTGTGTGTTTGTGGTGTGTTAGGGGCTTAGTGAGTGTGCTTTACGTTACGATATGTCGGAGGCCCCTAAAGCCATCTTTTCAAACTGTACCGAGTGTGGCCATAAGCACTCACCGGCAGATGGCCACACCCGGTGCGTTAGGTGCCTTGGGGTTGAACATCTTTCTTCGGGATGCATGATTTGTGCAGCGTTCAACCCCAGAACACTTAAGGACCGGAGATCGAAGCTGATTCTGGTGGGCCTTTTGCCCCCGGACTCGGCTCCAACCTCCGGTTCTTCGGTGGCCGCTACCCAGTCCTTGGTAGCTACCACCCCTGCCTACCTTGGTAGCTACCACCCCTCAACCTCCCGTTTTGGCTCTGGAGGATAGGGAGGCCAGAAAAAACAAAAGGAAGGAGAAGCAGCATAAGCGGCGGGCCGAGGACTCTTCCTTGGCCCCGCCCGCCAAGCGGGATTCTCCATCCAGGGTTTCTGGATTGCCTCCTCCTCGGCTCCGGTCCCCTTGTTTTTCACCGGGACCTGGGGAGGAGGCAACCCGGTCCCCGTCGAGGTCATCGAGGTGTCACTCTAGGTCTGCCTCGGTGGTCTCTTTGAGGTCTACATTCAGTATGTCAGATGCAGACATGGACCGGATGATGAGGAGGTTCATCCAGGCCCAGCTGCAGATGGGAGTGCTCTTGCCTCCCCCCCCTCCGGGGGGGAGCTCGACCCCATTTTTTGCCCCAGTCGCTCCTTCTCCGTCCCGCTTCCCGGGTTCGGAGCACTTGGAGCCGAGCCGCGTCGGATCTGGGGGTGTGTCGGAGCCGACAGTACTAGTTACTTCAGCTCAGACTGGTCCCTCGAGTTTGTCGGATCCGACCTCTCGGAGCCGTGGGCGGAGCTTCGGATCTGAGGGACTTTGTGTGACTTCAGCTCCGTCCCGGTCGGAGCACATGGGTCCTTCGGATCCGAGGGTCTCAGCCCCGGATCTGGTCCCTGCTTCAGATCCGAGTGGGAGCCGACTTTCGGAGCCTATTGAGAGTGGCTCCCCCTCGGCTTTCGCGGTGGTGGAAAGGGCACTGTTGAGTGTATCTGGACCCCCGGTCCTGGCTTTGGCTCCTCCCTGCACTCCCTCTCAGCTGGTCCGGGCTCCCATCACCCGGCCTTCGGGACAGCCTGCTTCAACGTCTCTGGGTGTTCCTGCGGAACGTGATATTGCTGGTGAGTCTTCCTCGGACAGTCCCCCTGAAGAGGTCCCTCACAAAGCCAAGTGTAAGAGGAGGCACATGGACTCCCCTGATTCCCTTACCGAAGATACGAACTTAGATGAAGGGGAAGGCTCCCCAAGGTCACCCCCTGAGGATGTCTCCTTTGGAGACATCATGGAGATGCTCAGGATTGGGGGGGTGGTCTGCCCCCAAGGCTTCCTCCGATGAGTCCGTATTCCTAGAGGCGTTCGAAGCAGGGCCATTTACCTCTTGGGTGTCCCCTCCCCCCGACCTCCTGGTGGACCTTATTGCCACCAGGGCTCGGAAGGAGCCGGACACTGTGGAGCCTATCCCCAAGCACCCGGATAGGATTCTGAGTCCCCTTGCTGAGAGAACCCACTGGAGCAGAGGTCCCCCTGTGGATACCATGTTGGTGGCGGTGGCCACCAAGAGAGAGCTGGCTCAGGAGAGCTCTGCGGTCCACCCTCCGAGTAAGGACTCTCGAGCGATGGACCGCCTGGGGAAGCGGGTCTTTAGTTCAGCAACCTTCTCCATGAGAGCACTGAACTATATGGCACACGTCATCCGGATGCAGCGGGATCTAATAAAAGAATACGCTGCATCCCCTCTAGAGTCCATGTCGGAAGGAGACAAGCATCTGTACTCCTCCTGAATGTCTACTCTACGCTCAGTTTCTAATAACTCTATGCAGCTCTTGTCACACGCCACTGAAGGAGCCGCTAGAGCCGGCGGAGCCGGCCTGGTAATCAGGCGTCAGGCCTCAGGCCTGGTTCCGACACTGTGACTTCTCGGAACCCTTTAAGGCATCATTCGCGAATGCCCCCTTTGATGGTTCTGCACTTTTTGGCAAAACCGTTCACAACACCTTAGTCCAGAGCGAGAAAGACAGGAAGACGTTGTCTGCCATCGGAGTCCGCTTCTCTGCTCCCCAGAGGTCCTTTTCTAAGAACCAAAAGGGTCAGAAGAAGATGTGGTTCCGAAAATTGCATCAGTCCCAGTCTGCTCTGGACAACCAGTCCTCTCTTGGCAGAGGAGGACAGGGAGGATGCCGCCCAAGAGGCAGAGGAGGTCCCAGAAACTTTGGGTCCAGAGAACCCTTCTCTGAGAGGCCCGCGCAGAACCCCTGAGGGGTTGCCCGGCTGCTCCACTCTGGAGGCAGTCGGGGGGCATCTTCTGAAGCATCTAGCAATGTGGGAGTCCATAACAGATCGCTGGGTGCTTCGCATCATATCCAGAGGTTACCAAATTCCCTTTATTGTAACCTCCAATATCAGAAGCCTCCCCGACATACCACCCAATCAGAGGGAGGCAGCTGCTACAGAAATTCAGCAGCTTTTACAAAAAAGAGCCATCCAACCCGTCCCCCCAGATCAGTTCGGATCGGGGTTTTACTCCAGGTTCTTTCTGGTGCCAAAAAAGGCGGGGGACTTGAGACCCATTCTCGATCTCTCTCTCCTGAACTTGGCAGTACCCAAAGAAAAGTTCCAAATGGTCACCTTACAATCTATTCTCCCCCTATTACGGGAGAACGATTGGATGTGCTCGATAGACCTCAAGGATGCGTACTACCACATTCTAGTGGACAGACGCTCCAGGAGGTTCCTCCGCTTCCGGCTGGGAGCCAGTCATTTCCAGTTCAGGGCCCTTCGGTCTCACCTCAGCCCCCAGGGTGTTCACCAAAGTCTTGGCAGTCATAGCGGCCCACCTGAGGCTTCAGGGAATTCAGGTCTTTCCGTACCTGGACGACTGGCTCCTCATCGTCCCAACAAGGCATCTGCTCTGTTCAGGCAGGGATTACTTCCTCGACCTTGCTCCACATCTAGGGTTAACTATCAACATGACCAAATCTTCTCTAGTCCCCTCACAGGTGTTAGATTTTATAGGGGCTAGATTGGATTCCAGGATAATGCTTGCCTTCTTAACTCCCGATCGGCTTCAGAACCTGAGGTTGCATGTCAAGGCCATTCTCATTCTTTCTGCTCCACCTGCGGAATTGATCCTGAGGGCTCTAGGTTCCATGGCAGCAGCTTTTCCTCTACTACCCCTAGCCCGCCTAAATATGAGGGTACTGCAATGGACCCTCCAAGTACAATGGTCCCTGTCTCATCCTATTCCCCTAAGCAGGGCTTGCAGAACATCGCTCATGTGGTGGCTCCGGTCCCCGAGTCTCCACATGGGACGACCATTTTCTATGCCTTCCCCAGTTGCCACAGTGACCACGGACGCCTCTCGCCTGGGGTGGGGGGGGCACTATTCAGGCAGAATGGTCCAAGGCATGTGGAACAACACAGAGACCTCCTTGCATATCAATGTCCTTGAGATGAGGGCGGTGCTTTTGATGTTGCAGGCACTTCACAGCCTTCTACCGATTGGGACAATTGCAGTACAAACGGACAACATGTCAGTTGTCTGTTACATCAACAAATAGGGGGGAACCAGGTCTTATCCCCTTTGACACGAGGCCATGAGAGTGTGCGAATGGGCGATTTCCACCAACCGTTTTCTTATTGCAACGCACATTCTGGGACGGTCCAACATCCTAGCAGACAGGCTCAGTCGTTCGATCCTGACTCCGTATGAATGGTCTCTCAATCCTCTAGTAGCGAAACAAATATTTGCCCTCTGGGGGCAACCCTGTTGTAATCTTTTTGCCTCTCCTTCAAATACCAAATGCAACAGTTACTTTGCTCTAATTCCCCCTCAAGGGGAGTCCCCGAGAGACTCTCTAGTACATGCTTGGCCTCCCGGTCTCCTTTACGCTTATCCTCCGTTGCCCATGATGCTGAAACTCCTACAGAAAGCCAGTCGGCTGGGGAGCAAAATGATCCTCATTGCCCCATTCTGGCCTCGTCAAACATGGTTCCCGTACCTGTGGTCTCACCTAATTCATCCACCATGGATTCTGGATCCACTCCCGGATCTCATTACCCACCCTCTGGGTCTCCAGGCCCCCAACCTGGTCAACCTCAAGCTGACGGCTTGGTTGCTCCAGTTCCACTCCTGATTAGGACTCCCAGAATCTCCTCACCAGTCAAAGCCATCCTAGTAGCAGCACATAAACCTTCCACCAGAAGAGTCTACCGAAGCAAGTGGAAACGTTTCTCAATCTGGGCGGAACACCATCACTTGGATCCTTTCATGGCGCCTCTCACGTCGGTTTTGGAGTTCTTAACTACCCTTTTTCATCAAGGGGCTAGCTGCTCTACAGTCAAGGTACAACTGGCAGCGATTTCGCATTATCATGTAGGGCATGAATCAGGCCCTCTGATGACTGCTAAGCTTTGTAAAGCTTTCCTCAAGGGTACTTTCCTTCTCAGACCTCCAGTCAGGGAGGTAGTACCCCCATGGGATTTGTCTTTGGTTCTCCAAGCCTAGACTAGCCCCCCTTTCGAGCCGGCGGCCATGGTTGATCTTAAATATCTCTCTTGGAAAATGGCCTTCTTAGCGGCCATTACTTCAGCTAAAAGGGTTTCTGAACTTCAGGCTCTATGTGTTAAGCCGCCTTATTTATCCTTCCATCCAGATAGAGTTTAACTCAGGATGAATCCGTCCTTTCTGCCTAAGGTGTCTTCAGAAGCTAATATTAATTAATCCATTAATCTTCCCGTGTTCTTTCCCCATTACCAGAACAAAGGAGAATATAAACTGCATTCCTTGGATGTGCACAGACAATTACGTTTTTATACTCATCGAACTGCTGGTCATAGGCAATCTGACCAGTTGTTTGTCTCCTTTGCCAAACAAGTTTAGGCAAGTCAATTTCTAAAGTTACACTATCACGATGGATAGCTAATTGTATCCTCTTAGCATACCAGAGTTCGGGAAGGCCTGCACCTCAAGGGGTTCGAGCTCATTCTACTAGGGCCGTCGCTGCTTCGGCGGCTTTTAAATCTAGGGTTCCCTTAAATGATATTTGTTCCACAGCCACTTGGGCCTCATCTCATACCTTTATCAGCCATTACAAACTGGATGTTGTCTCCAGAGGTAGGGCGTCCTTTGGCTCTGCAGTGCTCCGGAATGTTCTTCCATAAAGGCCACCCAGGATTCAGGTAGCTGGGGACTCTGTCCCAAAGGTTGCTGACAAATGAAGTTCCTACTTCAGATTTAGAAGTTATGTACTCACCATAACGTTCCATCTGAGTAGGTAGCTTCATTTGTTTGCAACCATCCCCCCTCCTTCCCCCTGACCTTTAGGATCTGTCTTGGATTAGCCCCTTCCAGGGCACCTTTACATTGCTTATATTGGGCAAACTTGATCTGAGGTCAGTTAGGGTTGGCAGGGGATTATGGGTAAAGGGAGGAGCTAGGAGCTCGGATCTATGCTGTGGTAAAAGTTGCCGGCTCGGATCCGAGATCGGATCCGTATCCCAAAGGTTGCAGACAAATGAAGCTACCTACTCACATGGAACGTTATGGTGAGTACATAACTTCTAATTATTATATGTTCTGCAAGTACGTAGACAGAAGCAGAAACAGAGAAACCAAATATAGTAAACACAAATGAATATGAAAAAAAGTTTGTGTCATATAGCATAAGGTCAATAAAGCAAGTTAATAGAAAACTCACAATACAAACAGAGATGTCAGTAATGAAGAAAATGCTACATTGCTTAACAGTGAACAAATCATAACCATAATATGACAACTTCTTAATATTTATGAGTAGGCTACTTAGGTTCAGAAACTTCTTAAGATATTTTTGAAATCGAAAAGAAAATTTAGAGATTTTTGATTTGTGTGTGAATACTTTATTTTGTGAGAGATTCTTTCTTACAAGCCTTTTTTCAAAATGTAATATTTATTCAGTGATGGCGGAGGGACCACAGCAATCACTATGATGAGTGTCAGTTAGTTTGCCATAAGCCAAAAAATAGACCCAAGCTGAGGAGGAACTAAAATGAATAGACAGCTAAGGTGTTCATAAGAAGCAATTAGAACCAACAGAATGGGTGAATAGTACAGTCACTGTTGTGTAAAAAGACAAGATTCACAGTTTAACACTTTTTTATTCATGAAGCAACAACAAAAATGAACAAAAAACATAATAATAAAATCTTGCAATTTGCAGAACAAAACATATTAGCATACTTAAACACAATAAAATGTGTCCAAGTCCTTAAACTAATCAGTATCACGAGCCATTTCCTTACTACATATTACCCCACATCATTTTCTAAAACTGCCCATCAGTTACAGATACAATTAAATAAATCATGAATACTTGTTCTGCCATGCATACTTATTTTTTAAGCTTTTCAGTAGGTAGGTAATATGTTTGCCTCTCGTGGTTGATAATTATTATGTATACTTATCACAATCTAAATACTGGCATGGGAAGTACTCATTCTTTTAAAATAATTAAACAAAGAAAGCTAGTTGATTTCAAAAGTTATATTCATTCTGTCAGTATTACCTCTTTCCTCCAATTCATATATCCCTTTCATCGAACCAGTGATGTGCTGTATATTTGGAGGATCAGTTTGCTTCCAGTTATTTTGTCACTGCCTCCTTAATTACTATCAGAACACATCTAATAATCTATGACTATGTTTTAAGAGATCCTTAGTTATATCTGTACCTAAATAATAAAGAGGTTAATAACTGTATCCCTTTTCCCCACACACAAAGTTCCAAAAAATGTGCTTCTACAAACCTCACTGAGCCGTATTCCTATACTTTCAGCAATTGTTAGAGGAAGCTGGACTGAACTGCACCAGGCACTCGGGCATATAATAATACTTGTGGAGGTATTTCCACATGACTGTACTGAATTGTTGCCATTTAGCCATATAGTGTGACACTAGGTCAATTTGCCTCTAGGTGACCTCTGATTACTGCACATTAATTGCCTTCTTGATTATTAAGTTTGCAATTCTTCCTATGGTTTTTAGTCATCTTCTTTTTCTTTCAGCTGCTCTTGTTAGGGGTCACCACAGCAGATCATCTGTTTCCACTTCTTCCTGTCCTCTATTTCTTGCTGTGTCACACCAACCACCTGAATGTTCTCTCTCACCACATCCATAAACCTTATCTTAGACCTTCCTCTTTTTTCTAATCTGACATCTCCATCCTTAGCATCCTTCCCCCAATATACCCAGCATCCCTCCTCAGCACATGTTCAAACCAACACAATCTTGCCTCTCCGACTTTGCCTCCAAGCTGTCCAACCTGGGCTGACCCGCTAATATACTAATTTCTAATCCTGTCCATCCTCGTCACACCCAGTGCAAATCTTAACACCTATAACTCTGCCACCTTCAGCTCTGACTCCTGTCTTTTCATCAGTGCCACTGTCTCCAACCCATATAATATAGCTGGACTCACTACCATCTTGTAAACCTTCCCTTTCACTCTTACTGGCATCTATCTGTCACAAATCACTCCTGACACTATTATCCACCTACTCCATCCTGCCTGCACTCTCTTCATCACCTCTCTTGCACACTCATCATTACTCTGAACTGATGATTTCAATTATTTAAACTCATCCACCTTAGCCACCTCTACTCCCTGCATCCTCACCATTCCTCTGTCATCCCTCTCATTCACACACATATATTCTGTCTTAGTCCTGCTGGCCTTCATTCCTCTCCTGTCCAGAGCATACCTCCACCTCTCCAGGGTCTCCTCAACCTGTTCCCTACTCTCACTACAGATCACAGTGTCATCTGCAAACATCCTATTCCATGGGGATTTCTGTCTGATCTCATCTGTCAACCTGTCCATCACCATTGCAAATAAGAAAGGGCTCAGAGTTGATCCTTGATGCAACCCACCTCCACCTTGAATGCATCTGTCATGCCTACCGCAGACCTCACCACTGTCACACTGCCCTTGTACATATCCTGTATCACTCCTACATACTTCCCTGCCACTCCCGACTTCCTCATACAATACCAGAACTCCTCTTTAGGCACCCTGTCATATGCTTTCTCTAAGTCCACAAAGACACAATGCAACTCCATTTGACCTTCTCTATACTTCTCCATCAACACCCTCAGAGCACATAGTGCATCTGTAGGGCTCCTTCCTGGCATGAAACTGTACTGCTGCTAACTAATCATCACCTTCATTCTTAACCTAACTTCCACTACTCTTTCCCATAACATCATGTCGTGGCTGATCAGTTTTATTCCTCTGTAGTTACTACAGCTCTGCACATCACCTTTATTCTTAAAAATTGGTACCAATACACTTTTTCTCCACTCCTCAGGCATCCTCTGAATTTCCTTGATTTTGTTAAACAATCTGGTTAAAAATTTCTCATACATCTCTCCTAAACACCTCCATGTCTCTACAGGTATGTCGTCCATGCTTCCATGTTTCCACAGGTATGTCATCTGGACCAATGGCCTTTCCACCCTTCATCCTCTTCATAGCTGTTCTTACTTCATCCTTCCTAATCTGTTGCACTTCCTGATTCACTATTTCCACATCATCCAACCTTCTCTGTTTCTCATTCTCTTCTATAATTATCAGTAATCAGGCCTTCTTAATGTCCTCTCACTGTTTTGTACAACCATAATAAGCAACTCTAAATCACTGCAACACCTTAAACAATGCAAGGTTCTAGCTATTTCCTCAGATTCAGCTTTCAGTGTTCTGTACATTAAATAATCAGCTGTGGCAGTTCAAAACCTTTCCTGATCTTAATACTTAAAAAAATCCCTTTGTATTTAGATTAGAGTGGGAAAAGTCCAGGGATATATTTGTTTTCTGTTTTATTTTGAAAAAATTCCAGCAGCAAAATGACTATTAAGGAATATATGGATATCTCAGGGAGGTATATCCATGGAAAGGGAAAAAGAGAAAGGAAGGGCAAGTAGTAACATAAAAGCCTGTGGCAAAAAAAAAAAAAAAATGTATATATATATATATATATATATATATATATATATATATATATATGTGTGTGTGTGTGTGTGTGTGTGTGTGTACACACACACACACACACACACACACACACACACACACACACACACACACATACACACACACATATATAAAAGCTCAGCATTACAGGAAAATGAACGTGAAGAATTGATAAAAAAAAAGAGTAATAGACAAGGATATAGTGCCCAAATGAAAGCAGAGAGGAAGAGAGGAGTACTAATAGTTGTTTGTAGGGGGGCTGGAAATTGAGGAAAATATAGTTGATGCCCAATGAAAAAATGTAATTTCAAGGGGTTATTGGTGTGGCAAAAGAATTACATTGGTGAATCTGTATGTTTAAAACTAAAAGCCATTTTGGGAGAGATAATAAGCCAACAGTAAGGGATTATGTTTATGCAGAGTTGCTTGGTACCTGGTGTATGATATAGTAGGTGTATCATGGTGACCATGAAACCATAACATTTGCAAGGAGGCTAGATATCTAGAGAAATACCTCAAGTTGCTTTGAATTAAGGATGTAACCATAGATTTGAAACTTTTTTATCAACAGTATAACAATTGGGTGAGATTTTGAAATAATGTATATATCAATAGAACATATCACTTTTGTAATTAATTATAAAATCTATCCAGTAATTATGTGAGATCATGCATCTATGCTAGTAACATTACAAATGGAAGAGGATGTGGCCCAAAAAAGCCATAGGGTCTTCCCATGAAAAAAGATGGTTTGCTGAATGGGTAGGTTTAATACTACAACAATTAGTGATACAAGTGAAGGACAAACAGAGAGAGATGGCACAATTACAGGATGACATGAAAGTTAAATTTTGAGAGAGAGACAATGAACAATTGATAAGGCTAAAAAGGAAACGGAAGACTAAATTAATACAGAAAAACAGCATTAGGTATGATACTCTTTGAAAACAATCTAAAGAGTATAAAACTGCTCACCCAGAGATTGAGACAACATACAGTTGAAAGAAGAATAACAAAGTTAAGGAGTATGCAAATGTGTAGAATAGAAACAGAACTTGATAAGATACTGGAAGCCCTGAGACAATATAATGAAATTGGCAAAGATAATAGATAGAAGAATAGACTTTGTTCAATGTGGGTTGGAAGAGAATAGAAAAACATTTGATAATGTAAACAGAACATTAATGACAGAACACCAAAAGGTAATCTGATGATAATAGGGCTGGATGCTGAGAAGGCCTTTGTTTGGGTTAGCTGGGGCTTTTCGAAGAATGTTGTAAGAAAATTTGCAGTACCAGAACAGTGAATAGGGTTAGCAATTGGGTATATGAGGATGTGGAAGAATAAGAGAAAGTATTGGGTAGAATATCAGGGAGATTTGAACTATCAAGAATCACCAGAAAGGGATATCCCTTTTCCCACTATTATTTGCATTATATATTGAGCCAATAGTGATTAGAATAATGGCAACAATAATATGAGGGTGCAGTTGGTTTGGACAGCAAGAAAAGATCGCACTAGTAATGGATGATGTCATTTTATATATATTAATGACCGATATAAAGTGTTATTCAAGTTATATTACATTATAAAGCAATATAGGGGTGCAGCAGGATACAACATTAATAAAGAATAAGACTACGGCAATAACCTTTAATTACATACCTACATGTTATCATCTACAAAACTTTTCCTTTCTATGGGGGTCACCAGAAGATGAAATATCTTGGAATTTTGATAAGTAAAGAGGTAAATCAGGTGGCCTAAGAAATGTAGGAGGAATTCAGATTAAGGATAATTAATAAAATGAAGCAATGAATGATAATGTTAATGGATATGAACAGCAAATTTCTGGTAATTTAAAATGTGTTTGGTACCTTTAATATCATATGTGGGACAACCTTATTTTACAAGACCACACACATAAGTATATGGGCACAAATTAAGAAGTGAATGAAAGTATTTTTGGGGAAGGCAAGCAACACAGAGTTCAATGTGAAAGAATATTTTTACCTGAAGAAATGAGAATGGTCATGTCGGAGGTTGAAAGTTATTGTATGGCTATACATGTGAGATTAACTTATGTGATGCAAGCAGAGCCTTACAACCCCAAATGGAAACATGTTGTAGGAAGAAAATGGTGAGAGCAGGAAGATGATAGGTGTAGATTACTGAGTGTATTGTTCCTATTCAGCCACTGTTGCTAGATAGCTTGTGTATACAAGTACTGAACACATGTAAGAACAGTGCCATTCTGTACAGTCAGCCAGAGTGAATGCAGTCATGAATGGAGAGCCACATGAGAGTCTGTTTGAAATAATGAGTGAATCATTTAGCTTAAATACAAGATCTAATTTCAGTTCCTGACATGTTTATGTACAAAAAATATTGTGAACCCATACACTGCTTTATCGTCTCTTTTGAATGCATGAGACAAGCAACATGGGGCCAGAATGGGATCCGAAGTTGAAGCAACACACAAGCCATGAGGCACATGGTTAGAAGTGGGGGAATATACCAGAGTGAACTCGCAAACAGGTCAGCAGTTATTCAAAGGTACTTAAATTTGTTTAAATGATTTTTCAGTCGCTGAATGTTTGGCAAAGCATTCCAAATGTTTGAAACAATTACCAAGATAAACAAAATGTCCAAAATTGTGACATACTGATAAACGTATTTGAAATAAATAAAAAAGTGTTCAAAATAATTTCTTAAGTATTAAATGTATGAAAGGACTAAAATGACCACATTTCCTCACAATGTACTATTTTTTCACATAAAGTAAAGTTATTTGAAGTGTCTGAAGTTTCTGGAATGTTTGCAGTGTCAAAGTGAAGCCTTTTCAAAGAGATTGTTGTGCATTCGAACATAATTACAAGTACCTGGTCTATGCTTATGTTTAAACATATTTTGTTGTTACGGCAGAGTGATTTTACAGACCTGAACCACTGGTGTTTAATAACAGTATTGCTGAAAATGGAGAGCGTTTGAACAAGAATATATTTTCATACAAGATGCTTTTTCTGATAAAGACGTACTTACAACAACCTTCATACTTCTTAATTTAGCAGGCTCTGAAGCCATTGAGAGGGAATGCTCATTTGTGTATGCACCTGCTGTGTATGTAGGGGAGAGGGAAACTGCCATATTGTGATACAGGTTGAAACGCGGTAAGACCCTGAGTGATTAAAACATAAATTTAGACAAATGTGTAACCCTCTGTGAAGATAGGGGAAGGCTGCCAACCTAGCTAGATAGAATTTGTAGATATTTCTGTCATTTGTAAATATTAATATAAGCCACAGGCTTGTTCTCTTAAATGTGGAAGGACTGTATTGGATGTTGAACTGAAAAAAAATGTAACAACAGTGCACTCTGCTGTAAGAAAGCTGATAAGTCAAGCATTGTGAAATTCTTTGATCTAAAACTCAGAGCCGTGATGTCTAGAGGGAGGCATTCTGCCTATTGTTTTGAGGCCAGAGTTAATGGCTAGAATTTACATATATAATTTCTTTTATTGCTCTGACTTCCTAACCAGCTGCAAGATCAAGAGGGCTATTAACCTCTGAGTTTCTGTTAGCCTGGGAACCAGAAAGAAATGATGTAATCTGAAATGAATCAGTTTTACTGTGTTATCAATTTAAGGACAGAAAGAATGAGAGCATTTGAGCATTTGTCTTGAGAACATCCAACTCACCAGCACTGTGCCTGTGTTCTAAAATAAACTGTGTTTTCTCTTAGATATAGCTAGGAACTAGGAAGATTAGATTCATTTTTTTCTGTATTTATGTCAGAACTTTTCTTCTGTATTATTTTAAGTATTTCTCTGTGATCTCTGAACTCTTGACTAGCACTGTGTAGTAAGAAGTATTGTCTTGTGTTTTTATTATTTACTATTAAATATATTTAAACCTTTCAACTGTGGCTGTTTTGTGTAGAGATAATTTAAGCTCTAGAGTGCATTACATGTATATAGTGATACTGGCCAAGCCACTCCAATAAGCCCTGACTGTTCAGTTGCACTTACCATTTGGATAATAATATTGCACAGTGTAATTGGACACCCTTTCATAAGGGCCTTTTGGTAGCTGATAAATATTAGTGGGTGGTGGCAGTGATTTCTACAGTATAGTCTGGGTAAAAGGAGCACAGCTGGAGAACCTGTGCCAGCCTTCCCCAGGAATGTCTGTGTGGTTATATGTAACTCTTATCTCAAAGTGTGCATGGTTCAGCTACTTGGGCAGGGACACGAAGTACTGGTTGGGCAGAGAGGGTGCTGGAGGTTTTAGCTTGCCCACTAGGTTGAGATCTGGACCCTATACCTGTGCCAGTGAAGAGTCTTATTGGGGACCTGGAGAGAAAGGGAGAAACCAGCCCCAGACTGACTGTGATCTCTGTGTGCTCTGAAGGGAAATTGTACTTTACTGTGTGTGTGTATTTATTATCCTTTCCCTATATGGATGCCCCTCACTGGTGTTAGTGTTGAGGATTGAGGCTTCTTGATTGCTGAGACAGTGCATGGGTGTCACACCCTCAAACAAATATTACAATGGAAAGGCACATGCTTTACACAAGAAATCAAAAGCCTTTTGAAACTGTAACATGATATATTACTGACTTTAGAAATAAAGCTAAAATGTGCAAATTTGGTGATTTGTGAGATGAGTTGATAAAGGAAAGACTTGTGAGTGGTGTTAATGATGCAGTGAGAAAAATATTCCTTTGAGATAGTGATTTAACATTGAGCAAAGCCATAGAGATTTGTCAAATACACAGGCTTCCAGAAAAGCATAGAAATATGCTTATAAAGGCGAAAAATATGCTTGCAGTATCTAACAATGCAAATGTTAATAGTGTACAACATAAAGCTAAGATGAAAAGGGGAATAAACCAAAGGGTGGGCCACAACACCCATCCCTAACCATAAATCGAATATGTTATTCATTACCTCAGCCCTTATTGTTAACTGTCGTAATTGTGGAGGCAGTTAGGAACCTAAACGAGTAAAGTGCTTAGCTTTTGGTCAGCAATGTCACAAATGTAAAAAGTGGAATAGTTTCAAAAGGCTTTGCAAGTCTAAAGTGGCACATACTTTTTTAAAAGAGAGCATCCAAAGAATAAATTAGATCAGATAGAAAGCCATGAGCAAACTTTCTATGTTGATGGTGTCTCTGTGATTGATGAAACTGTTAATGCAGTAAATTATCAGTTGGTAGCAAAGGGTAAAATATTTTGTACTGTTTGGATTAATGAGAAACCTGTAGAGCTTAAAGTAGACATTGGATCCAAGTGCAATGTTATATCAGCACAAATGTTTGCGAAAGTAAATGCTGATGAGAAACTTGATTCAGCAAAGTGTGCGAAACTTGTTACTTATGATGGTGAACAGATTCAAACTGATGGCGCAGTAGTTCTAACATGCCATTCTGCTGGGAACAGCTGTGACTTGCAGTTTTATGTAGTCAAAAGACATGTGCAGTCACTATTAGGCCACAAAGACAGTTTGAGAATGGGGGACTGATTTCATTTAATAAAGAGGTCCACCATATAGGTCCGAACCATTGTGATAGTTTTACACATAATATTTTTTGTGAATATGCTGATAGTTTTATCAGTCACATATTCCATGAAGTTAACCTATGAAGTAAACAGAATTGTCAGACCAGCCAGGAAGGTTCTGGTAGCAATGCAGAGCAAAGTGAAAACAGCACTTGACAAAGTGGTGAATTTAGGTGTGATTACTCCAGTAAAAGAACCAACTGAATGGGCATCCTCCATGGTCATAGCTCATAAGCAAAGCTCAGATTATATTCAAATATGTATAGATCTCAGAGATTTAAAGAAATTGCTTAAACTTCCTCATCATCTGACATGCATAGAAGAAGTAGTAGCAGGTCTTATGCCAAATGCAACAATTTTTTCAGTCTTAGATTCAAAAAGTTCATTTTGGCAAATGTTGCTGAATCACAAATCTTCATTGCTAGCTACACTATTTGGGCGATACAGATTCTTGAGAATGCCATTTGGTATTAATTCTGCCAGTGAAGTATTTCAACATGTGATGGAGCAACTTTTTTCAGGTTATCCATGTGCTATCATTGTAAATGACATTATTGTAGGGGTAATGGTGAAGACGAACATGATAGAAACCTCAAGATGTTTCTAGACTGTGCACATGAAGTCAGTCTTAAACTGAATCCTCAGAAATGTAAATTCAAGCTGAAAGAAGTTACTTATGTGGGTAATTTTTTACTAGTTCTGGCTTTCAATCAGATCCATCTAAGCAAGCAGCAGTTCTTGAAATACCCTTTCCAGAAGTTGTCACATTTTTACAACATTTTCTTGGTATAGTCAACTATTTAGGAAAGTTCATCCCAGACTTGAGTGAGCTTTCAGTACCATTACATGAGTTGACATGCAAAAATGTAAATTGGTCCTGGTTAGCATAACACCAAAGAACAGTTAACGTTCTGAAACAGAAAACTGACAGTCCACTCACACTGAGATATTATGATGTTCACAAACCAGTAACTCTTTCATGTGATGCTTCTAAGTATGGTCTTGGTGCAGTATGTCTTCAAGAAGGTATACCAGTAGCCTATGCATCCAAAACTTTAAATCAAAGTGAGATACAGTACAGTAGACTCCTTCTTATCCAGCCTGTCTTTAATCGGCCATCAAATTTCTGCAGTAGTCCTAGGAAAAGACAAGAGAGAAGAACAGCACTTCTGCCTCCTCTGGGCTAAATAATGACACATTTGCGTTTTAGATTTCATATTCATTAGAAAAATGCATACTAACACAAATCCTGTTATTCTAGCTGATTTATAACCTATAAATGCTATTTTGTATGCATTTTCTGATTAACCAGCCATTTGTTTATCCAGCCTAAGATCCAGTCCCAGCAAGACCGGATAAGAAGACCGGATAAGAGAGAGTCTACTTTGTGTGCAAATTGAAAAAGAGCTTTTGGCAGTAGTGTTTGCATGTTCAAAGTTCCATGATTATATTTATGGCAAACATGTTCGAATAGAGACTGATCACCAACCTGTAGTGACAATTCTGAAAAAGGCAATATGTTTAGCCCCAGCACATCTGCAACTCATGATGTTAAAATTGAAAAATTAAAATTTCAGTATTTATACAAAAGGCAAATATCTTTACCTTGCAGATGCTTTGTCAAGAGTACCTAGACAAACAACAGAACAGCATGACAATGAGAAAGCAGGCTTTGAAGTCATGGAAGTCAGAATATTTTTCTCATCACGTCCTGATGAACTTAGAAATCACACAGCTTTAGACCCTGTTTTTCAGAAGCTGAAACATTTTATCAGTCAAGGATGGCCAGTGCGACAAACCAGTCTACCACTTGACATTCAGAAGTATTTTCCTTACTGAGATGAGATCATGATAGAGATGGAATCATCATGAAAGGTCCTAAAGTGGTTATTCCTTTGGTGTTACAACAGGAATATATCCAGATTTTACATCATGATCACCTGAGTACTGATTCAACCAAAAGAAGGGCAAAAGGCATAGTATTTTGGCCTTCTATGTTGAAAGATATAGAGAGGGAAACTCTAGCATGTTCTATTTTCAGAAGTACTAAATTGCACCAACAGAAAGAACCACTTCAGCTAAACTATATTCCTGAATTACCATGGTCAACGGTTGCTACTGATATTCTCGAATGGAATGGTAAACATTACTTAGTGGTAGTAGACTCTTTTCAAATTGGTTTGAAATTGATCTTCTTCCTAACTTAATGTCTAGCACTGTCATCACAAAATTGAAGAGGCATTTTTCTGTCCATGGTAGTCTGCACAAAGTTGTAACTGATAATGATACGCAGTTTACAAGTCACTAGTTCAAGAAATTTGCTGAGTCTTTGGACTTTGTGTGTGTTACTAGTAGTCTTGAGTATCCACAGTCCAATGGATTAGCTGAGCTTGCAGTTCAAAGTGTGAAATGTTTGTTAGAGAAATTCAAGAGAGATGGTACCAATATTTTTCTTAACCTACTCAATATCAGAAACCTTCCCAGAGATAACTTGCTTGGTTCACCTGTTCAGACATTAATGTCTATACAGACAAAAACAACCTTGCTGATCAGTAAACAATTGTTGATTCCAAATGCTAAGAACAGCAGAGTGGTGAAGACTCAACTTTTAAAGAAACACCAGTCACAAAAGTTGTACAATAATAAATCTACCAAACATCTTGGACAAGGAGAGATCGTAAGGATGCAAACATCTAAAGGATACAACCAAGTGGGAATTATCAAAAATATTTGTGAAGAACCGAGATCTTATACTGTTCATTTGGAAGGAATGGATTTCAGAAGGAACCGATAACATATACTTCCAGTCTCCAAACCACTGACCAGTGACGTAGTAGACTGCCTGTGCCAAAGATTCTATTTCTCAGAGTGACCCTACACTTGTTCTGATTTCAGAGGACAGTGTACTTACCTTGAATAATCCTGATGCAATCCCCAAAGTTCCTATTGAGAAGAATTCCCCAGAGGCTGTCCCTGTTGCTAAGCCCAGTCAAAGTTTTCATGTAACCAGATTGAGTAGAATTTCCAGACCCAATCCAAAAGACGTGGACTTGAATTCTGATTTGTTATTAATATTGAAATGTTATCTAGCATATAGATTGTGTGGTCCTGTTGCATGTCAAACAAATCAAAGTGGGAGAATGTAGTTCACTGAGTGTATTGTTCCTATTTAGCCACTGTAGCTAGATAGCACGTGCATATAAGTAATGAGCATGTGTAAGAATAGTGCCATTTTGTACAGTGAACCAGAGTGAATGCAGTCATGAATGGAGATGCACAATGGAGTGTGTTTGAAGTAATGAGCAAATTGTGAATCGTGAATCGGTTAGCTTAAATACAAGTTCTTATTACAGTTCCTGACATGTTTATGTACAATAAATATGTTGAACCCATACACCACTTCATCATCTCTTTTGAATGCATGAGACAAGTGACAATAGGGTAAATGGATTTTGATTAAAAGAAACCCAGACAGAGGAAAATAATTATATAGAATACCATCTATCAATATCTATATCTGTACATATTTATTTATCTATATCTATATCTGTATATATATGTGTGTGTGTGTGTGTGTGTGTTATGCGAGCCATTGTTAAATGTTCTAAATTAACAAAAAATTCAGGGCTGGCTCATTTAAGTAGCACTGATAGGACTAGCAGAAAATAACAAAGGACCAAAAAGAAAGAGAGAAGCAGCAAAACATGGAGGGATTTAAGAACAGAACCTAAATACTGGGAACAGATAGTACAAAATGAGAAAATATTAGTATGGGAAGATGCAAAGGAGAAGTTTGGATTGAAAAATAGGCCCCAACATAAAGATCTATGCGTAAGACTTGAATTTAGACAGAGCTATAAAATAAGGCAGAAAGGAAATAAAAATGCGCTAATAGAATTATTAGTTGAATCAAGGACAGAGATTGCATCAACCAAAAGTATGATAAGTTCATAGGTTCATAGGTTTATACTAGGCTATCTGCCCGAGGGCATTTATAAGCCTACCCCATAGTTTTTTGTGGCTTACGCCACCCCTTAGTTTGGAGAAACTATGCCCATTATTTAGCTGTGCCTCTGTCGAGCAGTGACACTGAGGTAACCCCTGGGGTGTATCTGCGATCTCCCATCCATTGATCAAGATTCCTCTTGAACAAGGCCAGCGAGGTGCTCTGCCTCACATAAACCGGGATTTTGTTCCACAGCATAGGGAGTCTTTGAGTGATGAATCTATCCCTCCAGCATGTCCTATTAATAACTGTGTCGAGGTTTAAGTGACCCGCCCTTGTGGCTCTGAGGGATCTAGATTTTTTGAGATGAAGCATATTCATCAAATCTGGGTTTGACATGGCCTTGTATGTCAGGCATAGGTCACCTCTGAGCAAGCGGTATGCAACTGAATATAACTGGAGTTCTTTCAGTCGTGCAGCATAAGACAGATTTTTGAGACCCTTTATCCTTTTGGTGAGGAACTTTTGTGGCCTCTCCAGCTGCTGCAAGTGTCGGGTCAGATACATTCCGAATGGGGCATTGTACTCGATCATTGGTCTGATGAGTGATGAGTATAGGGAGACTATGACTTCCCTTGATCTAGATGTGAATCCCTTCATCATAAGGTGGGCAATGTAGAAGGTCTTCCTAACTACTTTAGCAATATGAGTGTCGAATGAAAGGCTACTGTCAACCTGGGTTCCCAGGTCCCTAATAACTTCTTCTGTGTTCAGGGGATTGCCACCTATATGGTAGCTAGGGGTAACCTTATTTTTCCCGAAGGGTATGACTATGCATTTCTTGGCATTTTACTTGAGGCCATGGCTCTGGCACCAGTTATCCGTTTCTGTGAGACCCTTCTGAAGGATGTCTGTGTCGGATGTGTTCTCAACTACGGCGCCCAGTTTGCAGTCATCTGCGAACTTTGTCAGCCATAACCCTCCTGTGTTTGCTTGTACTTCAGAAAAGTAGATGCCAAGCAAGAGTGGGCCCAGGACTGAGCCCTGTGGGACACCACTTGTGACAGGCTTAGAGTCTGACATGGCGCCAGCAACTTTGACCCTGTGGGTTCTGTCACTCAGCCAGTTTGCAACCCATCTTGTAATGTATGGGTTTACATTTAAATTGATGAGTTTTTCAATGATACCCGAGTGGGGTATTGTATCGAAAGCCTTCGCCAGGTCTAGGTAGGCTGTATGGACTGCCTTTCCTTTGTCAATGGCCTTGGTGACTGTTTTGAAAAAGTCAACCAAGTTTAAAAGGCATGATCTGCCTTTGACAAAGCCAAACTGGGTTGGATCCAAAGTCTGCAAATTCCCTATGTCTTTATTTATGAGATCCATTATGATCCTTTCCATGGCTTTGCAGATCAGGCTTGTCAAGCTAATGGGATGGTAATTTCCAGGGTCGGTGGAGGCACCGCCTTTGTGGAGTGGGACCACAGTCACTGTGCGCCACTCCCTGGGTACGTATCCGGAGGTCAGACTAAGATTAAACAGCTGTCCTAACTGTGGGTTTAACTCCTCGTTGAGTTCATGGAGCACACAGCCGGGGACACCATCAGGTCCCATGGATGCTGTGTTCTTTGCCTTGGAGAGAGCAGTTCTCACCTGAGCGTTGGAGATGTTTGGGGGGCTACAATCATTTGGTATAGATATCTCTTCTTTAGGCGGGGAGGGTGGGGAGAAGTTTGCACTGAACCTGTCAGACAGTATGTTGGCAATGTCTGTAGGATCAGTAATCTTCACATCATTTTGAACTAATTCTGAACATATCTGGGAGTTTCCTCCTAGGTTTCTGACATAGCTAAAGAATGCTTTATGGTTGTCTTTAGAGTCCTTAGCTATTTTTTTCTCAAAATTAGCTTTGGATGATTTTATGAGAGCTCTTAGCTTTTTACTTATAGTGATCAGCAGTGTCTTACCTTTTAAGGATTTTGCTCTATCTTGTAGTAGCTTTCTCCTTTTATTGTAGAGTTTGTTTATGGCTGGGGTCCACCAGACTGGACGCTTGCCTTTGGTACAAAGAGTCTTTGTTTTGCTTGGGATTGCCTGATCCATGCAGCCCTGCAGGTGCTGGTAGAAGGCATTTGTAAGTGATTCAGCGGTTTGAGTAATGTTAACCGCCGGCTCAGGGGCCTTAAAGGAGACCACACTAGTCTTTAGAAGTGTGAAGTCGGCTTTCGAGAAGTTCTTTACTGTGGTCTTTTTCATTTCGGTGGGGCGGGATGAGGACCTCCAGCGAGATTAGTTTGTGATCAGATCTCACCAGTGAGGGGTATACTTCTGGCATTGAACATTGTGCTCCCATGTTCGTGATGATGAGATCAAGTATGTTCTCTCCTCTTGTGGGGATGGTGACTAGTTGTTCCATGGCATTTGAGTTTATGAATTCCAGGAACTTTTGGGCTAGAGTGTTTGGGCTTGAGTAGTGTTCCCAGTCTATATTAGGGTAGTTGAAGTCACCTAGTATGATGGTGTTCGGAGATACATTTATCCCATTCCAGTGTTTTCAGGAAGGCCATGTGAGGTTCCTGAGTTTGCGAGGGTGGCCTGTAACATGCTACAATTTGCAGAGCAGTCTTGCCTATGGTTAATTGCACCTGGATGGTTTCCGATGCATCGTGCGATGCCACCAATCTTGAGGTGTGGGTGTCCTTGATGAATATGGATACCCCTCCTCCTTTCTTGGTATTGTCCGGGTTTTGTGGCCGGAACGCATGATATGAGGTAAAACCTGATAGTTCTGGGGTGCTCTCAGGAGCCTTGAACCAGGTTTCTGTCACAGCACAGACATCGATGTTCTCCATACTGAGAAGGGCCTCGAGTGCGTGCATCTTGAGGTTGAGACTTCTGGTATTGAGCAGTATTACCCTTAGTTTTTTTTCTTTGTTTTGTTCTAGGGTGGTAGGTTTAGAATTTGAGCCTTGCCTAAAAAAGGCACTATGGGGGTGGCAAGAGCCTTTGCCAAAATCCGGAATCCCAGGGGTGACAAGTGCAAGCCGTCCCTTGTGAAGCAGCGTGGCTTGTCCAGCATGTCATCCCAGGCAGACAGACATTGGATCCCCTTTGAATGACACCAGAGTTTAAGCCAATTGTTAAAGCTGATCATCTTATCTCTGTATTGTGGCATCATTCTTGGTGAAGGTAGGATACTGCTCAAGGTCAGGGTCATACCTGCCTGGGCTACATAATCAGAGAGCTCCTCTATGTCTCTTTTCATGTAGTCCAGGAGGTACATCTCAGGTCGCTTACACCAGCGTGGACAATGATTGAGTCGTACTTGTACCTGCTGTTGAGAGACCTGAGTGCATGCGTTATGTGGCGGATTCTAGCACCCGACAGGCAGCTTACTGTGACCCTCTCCTTACTCAGTCTGGTGAGCGGGACGTCAGTGTGTCTGACTATGGAGTCACCAATGACTAGTGTGTCTGGCATAGTGTTTGGCCTTAAGGGCTGTGACTGCTTGACACTCTGACTGTGTGGTCTATGTGATGCAGGTGTTGTGTTCTGAGGTGGTAGTTGTTTGGGTGTCTGCTTTGGTGGCCTCTGCTGTTTTGGTAGATTTTTGATCAGAGCCTCCGAGTATGTCTTTGTGTGTTTATGTGTATGATTTGAGGTTGTGATGGTATTATGTGAGACTGGGTCTATAGTGTGTGTGGTTACCTTCTCCTCCTGTCTGGTCTTGCCAGTCCTATGTTGAGAGAGCTCAGCCTCCAGTTTGGCCGTATAGTTGCATCTCTCATGTATTTGTGTTTTGTGGGAGGAGGAGAGGGTTGTCTGTGTACATGAGGCAATTGTAACATTGCCTCAATAATCCCAGGTTCACCAGCTGAGCAGGAGAGGATATTAGCAACTGATCCCTCAACATGCTAGAAGGAATAGACAGAAAAACTTAAAAAAAGGTTTTGGGGATGTGGGTGACCGAGAAATGGGGTTTGCTTTTTTGGGGTACTTTCTATAACAAGAGTGCTGTATCGAGGTGATAAGTACTGTAGGAGCAAGTGCTTAGCTATATGGATAGAGAATAATCTACTTGGGAGTCAAGTAGAGATAATTTATAGTTGTAGGATACACTAAATAGAACAGTAGTACACTTTGAGGAAGGTAGTTTTAAGGGAAAATTTGAAGAGTGAACTTTAGGTAGCCCTAATAGTTTAAATCTGCTTAACCGGCGCTGCCCTAGTGTGCAACGGTAGCAGCTCAGCTAAATCAAGGCTAAAGCGCGCTAACGCATGCTTTATAGCAGGGGGCTGGAAAAAACAGGAAATGACCCAAAATGGCCAACAAATTACAAGTTGCTGCTTCTAACCACTCCTCCGAGGACAAACAAGCAGCTCAGTACTCCCCACTCCCACCGGCGAGCAAAGAAACTACCTCTGGCCACACAAGAAAATGGAGGAACACAGAAACCAAATACAAAGCCCAGGGATCAGCAAAATCTGATCACTGGAACAACTAGCAAGTAAAGTTTAGGAAAGGAGAAATACTTTTTTGTTTTTTTTTTTTTTTTCAAACAGACAGGAAAAAATGCAGTAAATGCTTTGTTTTCGACTAAATTGCTATCAAAAGCTGGTACACTTGAGTGTATTAGCCTGTTAGTTACTTTTAAGCAATACTTTAGCCCACAAGTGCAATCAACAATATAAGCTCACAAACAATGGGAAAATAAGGCAATAAAACAGTAATAAAGGCACAAACAGTAGTCGAAAAGCTTAAAAGATTGAAAAATGCAAACAAAAAGTTTTAAAAAATACTTATGATCAAGAAAGTTGCTTTTTCTGCTCTCTGCTGGCTTAGGAACTCTGCAGGGGACCACGAGGAGCTATGCCAAGTTCTCTAATGCCAGAAAAGCCTGCCAAAGCGCTTTATACCAGGGGGCTGGAAAAAACAGGAAATGACCCAAAATGGCCAACAAATTACAAGTTACTGCTTCTAACCACTCCTCTGAGGACAAACAAGCAGCTCAGTACTCCCCACTCCCACTGGTGAGTAAAGAAACTACCTCTGGCCACACAAGAAAATGGAGGAACACAGAAACCAAATACAAAGCCCAGGGATCAGCAAAATCTGATCACTGGAACAACTAGCAAGTAAAGTTTAGGAAAGGAGAAATATTTTTTTGTTTTTTTTCAAACACACAGGAAAAATGCAGTAAATGCTTTGTTTTCGACTAAATTGCTATCAAAGGCTGGTACACTTGAGTGTATTAGCCTGTTAGTTACTTTTAAGCAATACTTTAGCCCACAAGTGCAATCAACAATATAAGCTCACAAACAACAGGAAAATAAGGCAATAAAACAGTAATAAAGGCACAAACAGTAGTCGAAAAGCTTAAAAGATCGAAAAATGCAAACAAAAAGTTTTAAAAAATACTTATGATCAAGAAAGTTGCTTTTTCTGCTCTCTGCTGGATTAGGAACTCTGCAGGGGACCACGAGGAGCTATGCCAAGTTCTCTAATGCCAGAAAAGCCCGCCAAAGCGTGGTTTATAGCAGGGGGCTGGAAAAAAACAGGAAATGACCCAAAATGGCCAACAAATTACAAGTTGCTGCTTCTAACCACTCCTCCGAGGACAAACAAGCAGCTCAGTACTCCCCACTCCCACCGGCGAGCAAAGAAACTACCTCTGGCCACACAAGAAAATGGAGGAACACAGAAACCAAATACAAAGCCCAGGGATCAGCAAAATCTGATCACTGGAACAACTAGCAAGTAAAGTTTAGGAAAGGAGAAATACTTTTTTGTTTTTTTTTTGTTTTTTTTCAAACAGACAGGAAAAAATGCAGTAAATGATTTGTTTTCGACTAAATTGCTATCAAAAGCTGGTACACTTGAGTGTATTAGCCTGTTAGTTACTTTTAAGCAATACTTTAGCCCACAAGTGCAATCAACAATATAAGCTCACAAGCAATGGGAAAATAAGGCAATAAAACAGTAATAAAGGCACAAACAGTAGTCGAAAAGCTTAAAAGATCGAAAAATGCAAACAAAAAGTTTTAAAA